>NW_027272288.1:0-250000 GCF_040938485.1 Diadema antillarum | reverse complement strand
GAGCTGATGGAGCCACAAACGCATATTCGGCCTTTGACGTTCATGTTGTTCATGACTACGGAAGACAATTCACCTCCGACCTGAAAAGAAGTAAGTAAAAAAAAAAAATGTAATGGTGAGCACAGATAGTTGAGGACTATCCAGCTAACATTTGGACCTTTTCTGAACGTTCTTGAAACGATCCAAGTTCGTTAATAGGACGTTTTGTCAAAAACGTTTTCAGAACGTCTTTTGTGGAAGGTTTTCGACGTATTTAAAATGGACGTTATTAAAACGTTGTTTTTTTTTTCAAACGTTTGAAAACCCAAGTACAAAACCTTTCAGACTTTTTAAGAACCTGCGGAAAACATACTGAACGTTATAGACGTCTGAAAACCTTTTAAGAATATTCAAAACTTTCTGTGGACATTCAGCATGACGTCCAAAAAACCTTTGAAAACCGTCTAAAACCTTTAAAAAAAGTTTTAAAAACGTCTAAAAAGTTGAGTTGAATGTATGCACACAGTTTGAACTTTGTAAAGGAAGGTTCGAGGTTATGTACACGAAATTACACAGTCCATATTAGCGACTACAGTCTGTAGGCCCCTTTATAAGAGCATGATATCATGCACTTACATCAATTATTTCCAAAGATTATCATTGTTCCTTCATTAGCCAAGCGCAACCAGACTAAGAAACACAAAATAACGACATGCAGATTTAAAACGGGAGACAAGGCGTGATATAATAATCATGATACCCATGTAAACACTTGCCCAAATTAAGAAATGTAGGCCCAAGTTCATCAATTACAACTTCCACCTCCCTCGAGAACCGAAAGAAATCTAAGAGTACGCAGGTATCAATCCCATGGCGCCCTTGCAATTTCTCCATTTCATTAAGCCCATCTCAAACATTCAAAGTTAATACTTGGGACTTCCGGTTATTAAAAACCAAGACTCACTCAGTAAGAGTTTACGTTAAAAGCATTCAAAATAAAATAGCAAAGCACAAAGTTTTTCCTATAGATATACAGAAAAATTGATGTATTGACCTTAGTATATTCTTTATCAATGCACTTTCTGAACGGCTGTCGAGTCGCAAATGATCCTTACAACTTTGACTTTTTTTTTATAGTTTCCTATGTAGGTTTCTAGGTTCACCGAGTTTTAGGAAGGGACCTTTGGGGTGTTTCATAAAGCTGTTTGTAAAGTTACGAAGGGTTTGCGAACGACTGGTGATCAGTTCTTGAGCTGAATTACTGAAATTCTGATGAATATAGCACATTAGAACTGATCACCAGTCGTTCGTAAGCCCTTCGTAACTTGACGAACAGCTTTACGAAACAGGGCCCTGGATACCCATACAGCCCAAAAGAGAAATCAAACAATGAGTTTCAACAAAAGAGAAACCTTAGGAAATTCACGACTGGGTGAACATGACAATGTCGAGAGTTCAACACGAAAATTGCAATGTCATGATTCAATATTTGTGTAGTATTTGTGAATTCATTTTCTCTGTTTTTGATCGCAACGAATCTATATTATGTGTATGACTGAAATATGCAAGTCATCGTGGTATTTAGGGCGAAGGCAGATTATACGTCCAAGGTCAAATAATTATGTGGCAGTTTCTTTGTCAAGAGTACTTTTGACCGGCGTTCCCACCGGTTGTCACGATAAGGTTTAGGCATTATAAACAGTACTGACTGCAAAGAACTGCCACATAGTTGTGGGGAAATACACAATTGTATGCACGTTATTGAATTTACATGAAAAATGCTGCGTAATATTCTGCGCTGTATGTTTTAAAAGCATGGCGTTCTATAGAATTGAAATCTGCACAGTCATCTGCACAAAGTAAACATGAAACTGTTCTCAAAGGTAAGTACAAGAAATAATGCGTATTCAGAAAACTCAGTGCCACCAGTTAGGCCCTTCAATTCTACATGATATCCCCTATACATACTCGCGTACTATACATACGAAGAAGTCATATCACAATGAATATGAGCTATCCGTAATTGGTTGTGAGCTATACTCCCTACTATGTCTGACTATGATTTAAGAAGAATAATCATGAACCACATGATTTTGTTGTTGTTGTCGTCAGTTTTAAGTAAACATATAATTTGTTGTATGTAGATTCAGGATCTTTAACTTTCATTTTGAACCATTACGTGAAACCAAAGTAATATTCTGCATCTTCATCTCTTAAACTTTCAAGATCACACCGAAAGAATTCTTATCCAAACTAGCGTACTGTTTTTGTATTGACTGTTTATTATTTTGTTTCTTTTTTTAATATAATTCTTGATCTGTGAATAGCTTCCCAATGCACCCAACATCTAGCCCGAAGAGTTTTGACACATTATCCCCACTATCATCATCTCGAAGTAGATACCAATATCGATTGAATAACGTGTCGCACGAGCTTACATTGTCAAAGTAACAGTCGACGCCATTTGGAGCGGCTTCTTTGATAGCCTTGTCCAAGTCTTTGATGGTCTTGTAGTTGAGGGTGATGTCATACCCTAGATCTTTCAGATAATCCAGCTTTTCTTGGGACCCTGCGAAGCCGATGACTTTGCAGCCCTGGAAGAGAAGTGACAGAGAATTTAAGACTTTGCAGGAAAATAAGGGCGAATTTCGAGTTAACGTTTGAATTCCAGTTTGTTGGAGGATTACACTGCAAGTACAGTATCCTCAAGCCCTTTAATATGTATTGCATAGGACTTTGGATGATAATATTACGCACGAGGAATGGCTTTCTGCGCTCGGGACACACAAAGAGGCAAAGAAGATATTCTATCCAGATATAATGTATTTTTTTTTTTGTGTATGAAAACAGAAAACTCAGGGAATTAGGCCTAGATCAGTGAAACATTGGAAAATTATGTTCTTGGTATTATATATATACTCAGATTGTACGTGTTTGCATGTCCTTCTTAATGGATGAATTCTATTGGTGCCAAAATATAATAATAATTACAATTTTGAGAAGAATGAAAACCAAGGAAAATTTTCGTGCAAAAATACACACTAAGAAAAAAAGGTTCAAATTTGCACCCTATTTGTACCTATACCAGCACCGTGGTGTGCACATAAAATTTTACACCTTTTATTTTGTAAGTAGAAAATTTAAATCTCTTAATATTTATAATTATTCGTAACTACAAAGATGCAGAAATACACATTAGAGTGTAAGTTTAATCTTACCAGTAAAACCTTGGTACTCGTGGTCCAAATGTTTAATTCACAATGTATTAATGCTCTTGGTGCATATTTGCACCCTTGATTAGCACAAAACTGCGGGTGCAAATTCGCACCCCTGCGTTTTCCAAAATTCAGCGTATTGCACCTCTAAGGGTGCAAATTGCTTATTGCGGTGCAAAGTTGCACCCATTAGGGTGGTTGAGGGACAATTTTGGGGTTCAAATTGGAACCCGTATTTCTTAGTGTGTATGGTGAGATGTTCAACACCTAAACGTCACAGAGAGTTGTCAGTTTGTCAGTTTGTCTTACTCTCTAAACTTTGTCAGTTCATAACTCTTGTTTGAGTGTGTGTGTCTGAATTTTCCTTGAAAAAATTTCACTCATCACTAGGCACTACTTTTCTGATTTTTCCGTTTTCCTACAAAGCAACATAACATCAGATAGACCTTCCCATTAAGTTAAAGGTACGTTAGAGGCTTCATTTCACCAGTTGCGTGCTGGTTAACTGTTAATGATATTTTAATTGGCAACCGATATATAAACAATAATGTCCCAACCACATATCGGCGGTTATTTGCTATACCTTATAATTATGCTATCATTATCATATCATTATCATGCTATCATTTGTACCCTGATGCATTGACAGTGTCTCATCTTGTACGTAAAATTGCCTTTCATTTTAGCCTTGTATTGTAACCAAAAAAAAAAAAACATCTGCAGAGTTTTTGAAGAGACTGTTTACCAATAAATCTAAGACTGATTCTTGAATTGGCAAATAATCTAAAAATAAGCAAGTCTCTCCCTCTCTTTCTCTCTCTCTCTCTGTCTTTCTCTCCCTGTCTCTCTAGCATGAGCAAATTTCTGTAAATCATTTTCCGATTTTTCCTGGGTTTAGTTCTATGTAATCTTTCCTCACTATAACATTAACAATATAAAAAAAAAAAATCAGTGAAGCAATTTATTCAATACAATAAAAATGGTCAATAACGAAAGGAATATAATGATTAGAAATAGTGGCGATACAATCAATTTCACAATTAATTTGGTATGACCATTAATGAACATAAACCCTCACTTTACTCCATTTCCTGGTTAAAGAAAATGACTGTATCAGGGCAATTACCCGCAGAGGGCAATTAACACCCCCCCCCCTTCCCGGCTAATATTTAATACTGGTTATGATGTAATTAGAGTAAAGATTAGTGCTAGGGTTAGGTGTAGGGATAGAGATGGGTTTAGGGTTACGATTAAGTTAAGGGTTAGGATTACGGTCAGGGGAAGGGGAAGGGTCCTGGGTAATTGCCCAGGGGGTAATTGCCGTGCACCCGAAAATGACATTACGTAATAAGGTGGTGGTTCTGACCATGATCTTGGCGATTTGGCCGACTACTGCTCCCACTGCTCCTGCCGCACCACTGACAACCACCGTCTCTCCCTTTCCCGGTTTGGGCTTGCAGATACCAAGGAACGCCAGGTAAGCAGTTTTTCTGTGATATTGATATAATTGAAGGGTTTGTTTGCAAAAACCGATAAGTCCATTTTTGAAGATTTTGAAGTACGATCTCTGTCATAAAGTACAAAATAACACCTTTTAAATGATATATTGGTCATTACATATATAGGTATATTTTTGAAGTTATGGTCAAAAGAAGCAAAAATTTTCTTATTATTCTCTTTATTTTTTCTTGACCTTTAATCGCAAATATCTCCATTTGGCAAATATGGACTTATCGGTTTTTGCAAACAAACTCTTCAATTATTCAACGGGCAATAGATACATGAACATTACATAAAAGCTACAATCGGCATTTGCACAATACCACTTGGAACATGATGAGGCGTGTAAAAAGTCTCTAATGGATCTTTTGGATTCTCAGTAGAGAACTAGTTGAATGATTAATGAGGTAGATATTACTCTTGATCTGCAAAAAGGAGATCGTTGGTTTAATCCTGCTCAGTTCTTGTTTTCGTGGACAAGACGAGTCACTTATACAGTATTTCCAAAAAAAAAAAAAAAAACTACAATCGGATTTCCGCATTGATAACTTTCAAAATGATTTAACTGTCTGAATAAGATTTCAGGATCTAAAATATGAAATCTTCCCTATATTTCGCAGAAAACCCCATTCAATTTGGTTAAAAATGGTCATAGAGAAATGTGGATCGTTAGCATGTCATGGGTCTGTTTCTTCCAAGTTCTGCACTTCGATGCTCTTGGAACTGTATGTTAATGTAACACAATAGACAGAACTGGGAGGGAAAGGATTCCCGACATGCTCTACAAAGATCCTCATTTTTCTTTGACCGGTAGGGCAAATCGGATGGCTTTCTGCAAGATGTGGGTGATAAGTTTCATACCCTGAAATTGCGTTTGGATTAATTCACTATTTTTAAAGTTATCGTGGCGGATGGTCCCGTAGTATCTGGTTGTTTATTTGTTTTTGCTTTTTTTTTTTGGGGGGGGGGGGGGGGGGGGGCATACGGTATAATATGTCATACTTGTAATGCTTTGCCCAGGTGCATGGGTAGTACCCCTACTAAGGTATGACACTTACAGGGTCCTCTCTGAGAACACCAGTGGCGCTATTTTTGACATATGCCAGGTGCCTACAGAGACGTGCTACACTGTACGGATAAGATAAAATGTTTCTTGATCTAACTGAGTCATCCTATACAGGGAATCGCCTTTCAAACGTACTCTTTTCTCAGTTGTGTCTTTCGTCATGCTATTACTAACACCAATCGGCTGGGGGTTCTTTACTTCTGCTACATTAAAGGGGCATTCCAGACGATTTTCATAATTTCACATCATGTAGTACATAAATCAACGGCTCCATGTATAGATTTGTGGAATTTATTGTGGTCCTTGAGCAGAGAAACAATATTCTGAAAAATCTTTTAAAAATTACACCGAACAGCGTTGATGACATATAGGAGCCTCACATATTTTAGGAATGTAGCAGTGTAATTCCATTACAATACCACTTGCTTAACAAGTTCACCTGTGTAGAATGTATGCGTGCTATCTTCTTTTGTTCTGCTTCCTTGAGCCTCAACTCATGCATTCTTATGGTGAGGCTGCCATGTCATCATCCTTGTTCATTGCAATTTGTTGTAAATTTTGAAAACATTCTTATTCCTCAACCCAATCACTACAAATTCTGAAACTTTGTACTCGGTATAACTAATTCATAGTCGTTCAAATATAGAAGTCTGAAAAATCATTCGGAGGTCTCCTTTAACTGAATCGAAAACTAAGCAGGGAACACGTGCTAAGCAACGAACGCTTACCCTGGCATTCCAAGCGTGCCTAGCGCCAGCGACTTCGGCCATTTTGGATCGGGGTAATCGGCGACGATTGTTACGTCACTTCCTTTAACAACAGACCCGGACGTCCATCCAGCATCAGCCTGGACAATGGAACCGATGGGCACCTTCGGGTCTTTGCTCTTGACCACTCTGACAGAAGATTTAGGGAATTATAAGGTAATTGATTTTTTTTCTAATGTCTATTATTATCATTACAATTATTGTTATCATTATCATTATTTTTTTCTTTCATTATTGATTTATTTGGAATTTCAACACAAAGCACAAACAGAAAATCGCATCACACGACGCCAAGATTGTGGTGATTCTAGGTGCATAATACCGCTGGTTGCCAGGGGAGGAAAAGGCAAACTTGACGCCATACGAAGAATAAATCAAATCATATCAAATCAAATCAAACCAAATCACCAAATCACCAGTGCAGTATGCACCCAGAATCAGCTATATCATAACATCGTAACATCATAATATCGTAACATAATATAAAAAAAAAACTTTGGCATTTTGTTTTCACGTTTGTGAGTGCAATGATACACGATAAAGTGTAACAATATTATCATGTAAGAGTAAAGTGTTATACAGCTGAGGCACAACCAGTCTCCATAGCGGCATTCCTAGTTTATAGTACAGTGTATATAATAATTCCATGTAACACAGGCACTTTGTTGTTCGTCTGTTCAATATTATATCTGTGGATCTTATTAGTCGCCTTTTAATTCATAGGATTTGCAGTTTATATAGGTTTGCCCTGTCTTCGGTATAATATTTGAAATTGAATTTGTAGGCGTATATGATAATAACTATATTCAGTGTATAAATTTCATGTGTTTCTTAAGTATCCTTAATGGCAACATAAACTGCCTACAGGCAATAGTAAATGTCTTTAGTTTTGAGCCTAGGAAGGTAAAAACAGAGGTGTTCACTCATGCGCACAGTTTCCATTTTTATTGAACTACCAAGCTGATAGCCAATTGAATTACCTTTCCTATGGTATATAATACATCAACTCTTAGCTAAAGTTTATATAAGAAATATAAACTTGAAAAAGTTTTTATTTTTTTGCTGAGTATATGGATATCTATTATATGTATATGTAGGTATATGATATAACATTATACTATATATTATATTACATATTACATAATGTGTTTCATATTATATATTGAATAATGAATATTATATATCATAAATTATACATATAATAAAGACGAGTAGCAGAGGAAAGCAACTAATCTAACAGAACTTAATACGTACTTTGCCACTTGTTCTCCGATCATCAAATCTCCCACTTTGATGGGCAAAATCCTGTCGACAAAAACAGAAAACTTCAATATTTTAAACTTTAAAAAAAAACCGCTTACTGTGTAGAATTTCTTTACACGATTTGTGTATTGCCACATAGAATTCATGTGTATAGTGGATAAGGGATTACAGTTTACAAACACACAGGGATAAACTTGATGCCATTTCGTGACAATAGTATATATAATTGAGACACTTCGGGAAGTGATTAATGAAATGACTTTGGCCAGTATCGTTGGGTTGCACCCGCCAGAAGGAACATTTTGTGTATTTCCTTCAATCTTCGTATTCTCATATAATCGGCATTTAATCCCACTTACGGTTTGGCTTCCATTCTTTTTTTAGGCGCAACAGACGTACTAAATCAGTTCAATGACTGAAAAAAATCGAGTTGTGTCTGTTTAATTCAATAAAGTGATGAAAAATGCTTGAGAGCAACTTTTAAAAGCCTTTTGATTAATCGCGATGCGAACTTAACATGAATATTTTGTTGTTCTATCCCTAATTTACATTTTAGAACTGTTTTCAAGCGGTAAAACTGTTTTATTGTTTCCTCTACACATGGTAAATAACGCCTATAATGGTCTCACCTCATGTAAGGGTCTACAGTAAGGTAGAGTGCCTGAAGCTCCACCTCTGTAATCAAAACATATATAAAAAGATCAATAATAAGTCAGATTCAAAATTAAAACACATACAATTAACTTATACAAGTGTTATATACAAAACAAACATTATGGTATGGTGCAGTGTGACGAATAGAACATGAAGATTTGCTATAACCAATCACTACTACTCTGTTGTTTCGAAATGGCACTTATATACCAAGATGAAGTTTTTGTATAAATGATAATTTTTCATTTAGGGCTAAACTAAACTAGAAGAAATGAAAAAGTTTAACATAAGACAATATATCATCTACATGTAATTGAATAAACCTGTGTTCACTAGCAGTTCACTTCATGATTGCAAAAAGGGGGAAATCAAGCCGTATTTCTTTTTTTAAACTTTTGATAGCAATGTCAGGAAAAAATAATGTTCAGGTCTTTGTGTGTTTGGACGTTATCATAATAAGTTTTATGATAGAGAAAAAATGGTTATGTTGCTTTAAAGATCTCGAGTTTCTATTACAGAGCTTTCACGGAATGTGCCGAGACCATGGCAATTTCTAAGTTCTAGCGAAATCTTGTAAAAAGTGATATTTCTGCGTTGGTTTGATGCATGGAAACTGAATAAAACGTTTACAGTAAGAGGACGAAAGTACAGACACTTGAATATCAAAGAAATAAAAAAAGAAAAGGAAGGAGAACAAAAAGGAGGAGGAGGAGAAAGAGGAGGAGAAGCATCGCAGTAACATCAAAGAGAAATAGAACAAAATCCACAATTTCTGCAGTCTTACTACGGCTTCACTACGTACCGCCATCCTGTAATGCCGGGAGGTTATAAGTCACAAGTTTGAAGTTAGATTCAGTCACTTGTCCGGCGAACTCCTTGGCAAGAACAAATTTTTTGGCCGAGGCAGGAGCCATTTTATTAACGTCGGCTGTGTCTGCGGCTGTGTCTGATGCTGTGGCGCAAAATCGTCAGTCCAGGTGTCTAGAGCGCTGGAGCTTTCTCTTTATATACCGCTGTCATGCGAGGCAACGCATGGGCGTACACACACACACACACACACACACACAAACACATACACACATACTGGCGGATCCACGCGTGGGCTTACCGGGCGCGCCCTCCCACCCCCTTTTTTTAACAAAAGAAACGAAAAAAAAAAATAGAGAGCGGGGCGCGCGTGTTGTAAAGTCGCCCCCCCCCCCTCCTTTACGGAATTCCTGGATCCGCCCCTTGTTTGCTCTTCCCTCATGCTTATTATTCATGTGAGTTCTGCATGCCAACAAAAACGTGATGTTTCGGTGATGTTTATCACGTATAGTCTGCTTCTTTCATAGGGAAGCCGGGGGGGGGGGGGGGGGGGTGGAAGGTGTTTCTGAGTTGGGGTGCGACCTCTCCGCTGATCATGCTTATTTGCTTCATATAACTGATCTCTCATTTTGGGAGTACAGTATGTGAAAGATGGCTACATCTGCCTATATTATAAAGGGGCAGTTTCATGACAGATAGACATTGTTACTCGATTTATTTGTCTTATTTTTTTTTTCATAAAATCGTCATCATTTGATTATAGTAACTGAGTATACTCACCATTATGTTTTAATCAGCGCATCTTAGAATGTTCAGTCTTTCTGCTGTTCATCAAACTTTAAGATTATAAGCTTAGTGACTAATGTTTATGGACCAACCCTGCTGGAAAGAACACAGTGCCCCACAGTGTGAGAAACACAGTGTGAACACAGTGTGAAATATCTTCACACTGTTAAATTCGAGCGTTTTAACAGTGTTAACACAATATGAATCATCAATTCACTGCTTGAAACAAAGCATTACTATGTGAACACTCTTGTGAAAACCTCACCAGTCACCACAGTGGGAAATCATCTTCACACTCCTTTCTCCTATCCTATCTCTATGCAAGTCATCCCTCCCCCTATTTTCCTATATGTTATGTATTATGTACGAGGGCTGCATGCAAATCAAGCAATGCTTAAGCTGTAGCCCTTCTGCGTTATTCATTGCATCACTGTTCTGTTGGACATTGTACAGGCAATGAAGAAATGTATTGCTGTATATTCTAAAAGTAATGAAAAAAAACCTCATTTTGTTAGCAGCTAATGTTCATGTATATCCATTTATATCTATGGTACCATTAATGTATATGATATATGTTTATGTACATCTGCATGAGCAATGATATAATGCAGG
This sequence comes from Diadema antillarum, assembly GCF_040938485.1. NCBI lineage: Eukaryota > Metazoa > Echinodermata > Echinoidea > Diadematoida > Diadematidae > Diadema > Diadema antillarum. The sequence continues at coordinate 239,351 of NW_027272288.1, read as the reverse complement.
AACCAATAAAACAAAATCAAATCAAAATCAAAAATCAAATCAAATCAAAAAATCACTGTTAGATTCGAGTGTTTTCACATAGTCGACTATATGAACACACTGTGAACACATTGTGGGACACTGTGCTCTTTCCAGTAGGATATTAACCTTCTCATTGAATTCTACCTCGCTGTTCTCAACCTCAGAGCTGGGTTTCAAATTCTCACGGCGTGTAGAATATACTGTACTCCTATATCATTATGGCGTAACAAAAGGCTAGCTGTGGATATGGGTGGGTACACTTTAGATTTCATTTTGTGTTATGAACTAGAACAGGACACAATTGACTCTGATAAACATGGTTGAACACCAGCACTGACAAATCTGCTGAGTGATTTAGGGTATCAACACGAAATGTGGATTCTGAATAAACAATTGGTTCTTATCTCAGAGGTAAATTTGTACTGGGTGTAAAAATTAACACGAAAATAATATAATTATAGAGATAAGGATTGTCAAACACAATATTGATATCATTATTGGAGGAAATTTCGAAGCGTGGGAGGGGAATGTGATAAGCTTCATTTGTTTCGTCTTCAAACAATGACTGCGCGACCCTCGAAATGGACAGTGATGTTTCAAAAGGGGAGCAAATATTCGTACAAGTAGTGATGATTGTTCGAGCAATGATTATGGGTTTTCAGTGTTAGCTCAGCTCCCACCCCATCCCCACCTCAGTCACACTATTCAGTTCCAAAATGTTTCATAGAATCACACATGTTCGTATCTTGGCTTTGGTTGAATATTTGTTAAATTGCTTATTCATTTCTATATCTCTTCTGTGTTCTCTCCACTTCCATATTATGTACAATTGTACAACTACTATTTAGCTCACTTTTTATGTCCCTCTGCACCTCAGAATAGGCCTCTAGATCAATGGCACATATTTCAAGTTGGTGTTGTATATTTATCATTATCATTATTATCGTTATTATTACAAGGGAGTTCACGGTTAGTGCATGTCTCATTTGACCCCTACACCACAGACTTTGAAATAGCATGTACATGTGTTGTGATCAAGAATTCCTTCTTGAAGCATTGTCATCTTGTATTAAATCAATGTTGAGAAAGTGCATGGAGAGATTATGCTAAACAGTGTTGATGAATGACTTACACCTGTACGTTCTAATTTAGTCTGAAACACATACATTGTACTGACATAATTCAGATTCTCATAGTTGCTCGAGACTTCTTTATGTTTTAAAGTCAGTGGCAAATACACAGACATTCGTTCTGCACCTGCGCAATTCACAACCGTGAACTCCCTTATTATTATCAATATTATTATTATTATTACTATTATTGTTAATAATAATAATAATAATAATAATAATAATAATAATAACAATAATGATGATAATAACGATATTATTATTATTATTATTATTATTATTATTATTATTATTATTATTATCATTATTATTATCATCATCATCACTATTATCATTAATAATCATATTATCCGTATTACCACAGTGGAGAGTTCAATGTTAACACACTAAACGCACCTTGTTTTATGAAAATTGCACCACAGTTGAATAAAGTAAAAAAAACAACACAAAACAAAACAATTGTGACGCCATGTTCATGAAGATGCTGCTACAAGATTCATTAATGATAACAACAACAACAACAACAACAACAAAAACACCCATGTTTGTGAACATGGCGCTAAGATGACGAAGAATTTGTTAACACGCGTTGACCACTCCATGTTTAGGTACCACACGGTGAAATGTAAAAACACCGTCCTCTCTATGTTCAGGAAGCAGTCTTCTCTCCAGATGAGTTTTTCTGAGATTTTCTGGGGTTTTTTTCTGTCTTTTTGTAATGTCTTTTTCCACGGCACGTCAGATTTTACTCTTTGACGTCATCTAAATAACTCTTATTTCTTTAATAATTCCATTGTAGAGCGTATTTGAACCGGTTCACGGAAAATGCGGTATATATTAAGTATATTATCTTACTATTATTGTTGTCATCACAACTGTATAAGGATTATTATTATCATAATCATAATTATCATCTTTTATTGTATTTCTTACCCCCATCTTTATCATTGCTAAGATTTAAAGTACTTTCGACACATTTTCTCAGAGGGGAATATTGTATTAGTGCCAGCAATAGGTGGTCAAATTATGTAGAACCGTTTTGAGCACCAAAATTTCTGGTAAGAGAAATGCAGAAAGAAAAACCCAGCAACAACCGGAATGATAGGTGGCTATGCATACAATAGTATCAGCAAGGTATGTAATATATTGTTAATAAATGATAAACTTTGAAACAGAGAGTAAGACATTTGAATGAAATTTGAGTGGTATTTCAATTCCATGTGGAATAGTAATACAAAACAGATTGCATTCTCATTCAGGTCTGTGAAGGATGAATATACAGGATATAACTTAAAGTTCTGTTTACTTTTGGGAGCAGTGATTTAGAAAATGTTCAAGATATCACTTTTGATGCATATGTGTAGGTCAGTTGTATCTCAAAACATTCTTACCATATACATTTCTCCAATAAATCCTGAAATATGAAGACATATCACTATTTTTCTCATTAAACAATAACTGTAGACGGTTTAGTCTGGAAACATGTTTATCATAACTACTGTTCATATTTTGTATAATAATATTCAACATCGATTACACTGGTTCAAATTTTTGCATTGGTTGTTTCTATCCCTAACTCATACTAAAAAACTATTTTGAAGCACTAATGCTGTGTTTTCGTTTCTTTTGCATATGGTAAATTTGTCTTTAAGAACAGAAGAGCACTACTGCCCGATTTTGTGTGTGTGTGTGTGTGTGTGTTCAGAATGAATCCATCCTAATTGTTTTGCTATTCGTGACCATTGGTAGTTCAGGTATCTTCAAAAATTAATCTCATTTCAGCAGCACATCAGCTTTAAGCCACTTGAATCAATGTCATGATTGAACGATTGCGGTATCTGTGATTTAGTATGTGGATATATAGGTTGCGGTATGTAGCGGTTGTTCCATGATCACGTAGCCGACTGAGTCAGCGCAAAAAGTATGTTGACATTGGTGGTCGAGGATATTATGGATCGGTGATCGGAGAGGATAATGACGTCAGCATATAGATTCGTGAAAATTTATCTACGTGCATTCCAGATGAACGATATTTGGGTCGAAATTTACACAACGAATATAAAATACAGAGAATTTAAATCAAACAATACCTTGATGTTCTGTTGTGGGTGCTTGTGCGTATTCAAAAATTAGAAGTCATCTTGCTTCTGTATGACAAGAAGTTGTAATCAGATAATTTGACGAAAATGTTGCTATTAACCAAAAACTTAGTATCTCGTGATTCTTAGCTATGGATGAATGTCAGGGCTTCCATTTTAAAGGACAAGTCCACCTTCATATATACATGTGGATTGAGTAAATGCAGCAATATTTGTAGAACACATCAGTGAAAGTTTGGGGAAAATCGGAGAATTCGTTCAAAAGTTATTCATGAATTTTTAAAGTATCTGCACAGTCACTGCTGGATGAGAAGACTACCATAGAATGTATGATGTCACATGCGTATGTACAACGTTTTAAGGAAAATAAAATGAGAATTATTCCCCTTGCCGTCTGAAAGAGGGAAGTCAAGTGTTCTTTTACTATGCGAAAAAAGTGAAAATATCTTGAATTTTCCTTATATTTTCTTTGTATCGTTGTACACATGTGACATCACAATCTGTAGTAGTCTTCTCATTCAGCAGTGACTGAGCAGAAACTAAAAAAATGCATAACTTCTAAACGGATTTTCCAATTTTCTCTAAACTCTTGCTGATGTGTTCTATCAATATTGCTGCATTCACTCAATCCACATGTCTATGAAGGTGAACTTGTGGTTTAAGCAGTGGAAACTCTGAAAAGCGGTTACCCGGGAACTGGGACAACTGTACAATACTGTTTCAAGGTTGATACATATTATAGTCGTCCTCGTGCTCATCATCATTGCTACATCACTATCATTATCACTATAATTGGTCAGAGATTCCTATACCTTGGTAGAAGATAGAGCCGAATCTAGACTACAGATATATTAGATATAGATAACGGTTGCTGTTGTCGCTGCTATTGTTATTGTTGTTCACCCAGTCTACATCTCACTCGTTCAAATGTGCTTCCAAAATTACAATTTGTATTTATATAGTTGTATGCCCTTTTGCCTCTCGACCGATTTCTTCGAGCTTCACATTTCTCTTCTTGGAGTAAACTGGACACTGCCATTCAACGAAATAAGCAAACAAAATGCTTTATATTACCTGCCCAACTAACGAAATGTTAATAGCGTATATACGACGTAGGCGGAATTCTGGATATATTAACGGATTATCACGACTGTTTTGATCTTCCAATTTCTGCCTTTTCCTGTAACCTTGCTTTGGTGATTAGATTTTTTTATTTTAACTTTCAAAGTATATTTCAGTCACCAGTTCCAAAATATGAAACCGATGATATACTGTTCTTCTAATATCTGTTCGTTTGACAAAATGAGTTCTGTTTGTGTTTTTGCTTTGTATTGGTGTTTAATATTTTTGTTTTGCTTTGCAATTGTTGTTTTATAAACTCTTTGTTGTTGTTTATAATAATGATGTATATAACCTTGCATTAGAGAAAAACAGAGGTAAATATTATAAGAGAGCTGATACATGTGATACATATAAAAACAACGTTACACCAGACATTATCTTAAAGCACACAAACATACGCACACATGTGCACACACGCACGCACACATGAAGTTAGTTGATAGATAATCTTAGTTTTTCAGACTCTACAGTCTGATATAACAGCTTCGAACATTACATGAAGAAACATAAAGTAACATAACGGATATCAATATATATTCGTATACCGGTAACTCATCAATAACATATAACTATAAAGTAGACGATGAATCCAAAATAACACACACCCGACAGCTGCCCGACATTGTCTTAACACACTCAATAACAAACAGACTATGTATACGACAAACATACGCACACACTCATGAATTTAGTTGTTCGATATTAGTTTATAAGATTGAATATATGCTGCGAACATTACATAAAGAAACATAAAGTGATATAATCTAACTACTCAATAACTAACAACTATAGTGATGAATAAGAAACAACAAACACCCGACCTTGCCTTGACACACTCACTGACAAACCGATTATATGCATAGGCAAGGCATAAAGCCTACATCATTTAAAGGCTCAAAAATACACATAATCGACACATACAGTTGTATTTCATTTAAAAAATCGAGATCCGATTGCTGTATGGTATCCTTGTACAAACTTTTATTTTAACGGACTGTGGTATCGATTCACATGTAACATTTGTTCAAAAAAGTTGCAGCATATTTTCCGGGCATCATGATTATTTCCATCAGCTGATAGAGAAATACACTGTATGAATCATTGACAAATACAGCAAAGCATTCGGTAGAAACGAAATACTTTTATATTTATTTCAATAACTTGAAGACTTATTTTCATTTTCCCACAAAATACAACAATGCCTGTTCAGGTTTTCTCAAGTTATGTGAATTTGAAGCAGACATCATATAAAAAGTTAAATACTCGTTTCAAATTAACATTTGCCTTCAACTATTTTACAATCAAAGATGGCAAGGAATACAGATCACACGGACCTTTTCTCGCTTTATGTTTGACAAGAATAAGTCTTACCAGTAAGTATATTACATTGGAAGACGTATTGAGAGCAATGATGTTTACTGAAATAATAATACAGTGTAATAAAAACTGTTTAGATGTCTGGTTTGTAAAATATCACTTATGATAATGACGTTATCCAGAACACATGTGTGTTGAAAATATATTGTTGTAACTTAAATATGTTTGATAAAGCATTACTCATATCTACTCCAATTAATTCAAAAGTGCAAATTGTAGTAGCGAAGCTATCCCTGTCAGGCACAACATACTTTAGGTATGTAGCAACAGTTTTATAAAATGATGCATGTCTTAGTATTTTATTAGCAAATAAGACGCATCAAAAGAGTTGTTATGCTGCAATGCTGAAAGTTGTGCACTTCATTGACGGCACAGAGGTCTCAAAAGAAATTAAAGACATTTCTACGCTAATGTGGAAATGTGAGTAAGATCAATTTCCATTCAGACAGCCTACATAATGACTATCTTGACATTAATGACTATTTTGACATCTGTGAACTGCAACCAATGACTATCGAATCGTCAACGTTCCTTTATTTATGTGAAATCCTTTCAATCTCTAACAAAGTGCTATAGTGTTGAGGAAAAAAATAAACAAGACTCTAAAAAAGAAGTATGGCAGCTTCTGAAACCTATTTACACAAGTGTACTATGAGAGACAAAATAAAAGCCTTTTCCTAAGTGATCGAAAGACAGCATAAAGTTATCATTTAAAACATCTTTGACAACAATTCTTTATCGAACGAGGATAGAAAACAGGCATCTAGATTCCTATTTCATATTAAGTAAAAAGAAAATGAACAACATTTTGTCGAATACATATATTCAACGACATATCGATGTCAGCTTTAAGATGTGACGATATTTCGAAGCGGCGTTCCAGCGAGCCACGCAGGTTCACACCTTGACTATAGCTTTCCCAAAGTTGGACCCTGTGAAGAGACCCATGAAGGCCTTGGGTGTATTCTCGAAGCCTTCGATCACGTGTTCTTTGTACTTGATCTTCCCCTATAAGTCAAAGATGTAGAAAAAAATTGTATGAAAAGTCTTATTCGGTAATTTGCAGGTATTTCAGATTCGTCTCCAGTCTGAACATACCAAAACAGTTTCTTGTGTGTCTTTAAAATAAGATTACTAACTGTACATGGATAGACCTAATGCACGAGTAGAGTTCATGGCATGTCAACTTTCTTTTGTTATTACACGTTACGCAAATCCCCTCATGAAAATAATACGTGAAGCATTTTTAAGTTTATCTGTAAGTTTTACCTCAGCTTTTAGCAGATATCTTTAAAGACCACTTATGCTACACTGCATTGGACCTCAAACGTAAATTGCTAATGATCACACAGTTATTATATCTGTAAAACCAAGATATCACTTCTCTGACTTATTTCCATCATGTTGCCGTCATATCAACTTTGTTAAGTTTGTTAAGAGAGCATATACCTCCCTTAAAAAGAGAGAGAGAAAAAAAAAACATGATTACGCTGAGTATGGCAAAATCGGTAAAAAAAGTTAGAATTACATTTTCTAAGAACAAAACAGCGATTATGACTGAGAAGACAACAGTGATAAGGGTTAATTTACTGAATGGATGGGCATGTTTATTTAAGTGTAATAACCCAGTGTGGAGTTCCACTTTGCACATGGGCAGAAAAAAAAGACCATGAGTACCAACGGATATGACAGGCATGATGGTTTTTAAATCACTGGGATAAGCATCTGTGACGTAATGATTACTCATGTAATCCTTATAAATGCCGCTTGCCATCACACCCTCATGACATTAAGAGTGATATTCATCCAAATATCAATGGAAAGAGATCATTAATACATTCAGTAAAAAAAAGTAATGAAATGGATGTTTTTTGAAGTGTTAATGGACAGATCATTCTGTTCGTCGGATCTACGCAAGCTCATTTTTTGTTTGAACAGGATTCAAAGATCACAGTTCTAAGTTATTTTTATTTCCATTAAATAAACTTCGAAAATTATAATGCATAAGCAGAACATATTTGTACTTGAAAAAAAACCCCGTAAATTAACAAAGTAATGTAATAATCAGTAGCAAAATGAAGAAAACCACTGTACCCATTAGCTAAGTCCAAACTGGCTTATTGTTGTTGCTTTTGTTGTCGGGTCTTTTGTTTTTGTTTCGTTTTTGTTTTGTTTCTTTGGAGGGGGGGGCAGTTGGTTGTTGTTGGTGGTGGGGTTATTCAAAAAGCGCTTGCCCTGTAGTTCCTCGAGAGAGAATGCAAGGGGAGAGATATGAGTCTTAAAATCTCGATAACAGGTTGAGCCTAATGATAATCCGTTTTCACGTCCTTTACATAATGATTGAAATCTTAACATCTTATATCATCGTCAGCTGAGAACCAGAAGGGCGTTATCGCGTTCTAGGATTTGAGCATAGATTAAAGCGAAACAATCGACTTTCATGAGATAAAACGTTCATTTCATCACAAGAGCATTATAAGCATTGTTCCAAATATACACATTAAGAAATATGGGTTCAAATTTGAACCCAAAAATTGTCGCTATACAACCACCCTATAGGGTGCAACTTTGCACCCCAATAAGCAATTTGTACCCTTAGAGGTGCAATATGCTGAACTTTGAACCTGCAGGGGTGCGAATTTGCACCCTCAGTTTTGTACTAATCAAGGGTGTAAACATGCACCACAAACATTAATACATTGTGAATTGAAAATTTGGACCACGAGTACCAAGGTTTTACTCGTAAGATCAAACTTACACTCTGATGGATATGTCTGCATCTTTGTAGGTACGAATCTGAATATTAAGATATCTAATTTTCTACTTGCATAATAAAAGTTACGCTCGTGCACCCCAGGGTGCTGCTATAGGGACAAATATTGTGCAAATTTGAACCTTTATAATAGTGTGTAAGGTAAAATATCGCCCTTGTGGTTTTAAATTTGGAACATTAGGTGCTATACCGAAATTGAAAATAATTTAGAATTGACACCATATAGTATTGGAGATCAAGCTCTTCAACATGATAGCAATAACTCAATACATCCAAAAATTCCGATAAAGCCCTTCCGGTTCTCAACTGACGACATATATACTCTTCATGTTGTGGTTGGAAATTGCAGAGCAATTCCCACCTGCAGATGGCGGCATATGGAATTTTATCAGACTTCGGCCGACATTAAAGATTCTGTCGCTACCTTCACAGTCATGCGCTTGTGCAGATGCATTTCTGAGATACGTTGCTCATGCATGGATCTCAGATCATCATTTAGAGCTCAACTTAAACTTGGCCCTCACACCCACGACTGTCATGGTGACCGTGCTTTCTCCGTTTGTGCCCCCCCCCCCCCCTTCTTTGGAACAACCTCCCTACTCATATTCAGTTCTCCACATCCATTGACATTGTTAAAAAAGAAGCTGAAAACTCATTTATTTCACGAACAGAACTGATGGTTATGTATAGATTGTTATTGGTATTCGTAATTGATTTATTTGCTTGTTTCTTTTTCGACACATGTTTGTATTAAACGTTACATAAATTGTTCATATTATCATTATCATCATAAATATGTCTTTATGCAAAACCTTACGCTGCATTGTCTCCATTTTGAATTGATCAATGACAGAATGATGGGACAAAAAATAATGAAATCAAATGTGCATGTGTATTTTTGAAGGGAATATCTCTGTAAAGATTTTGGCAGCTTTGTCTCCATTTTGAATTAAACACTATTACATGCTATATATATTTCATATTATCATTATCATCATAAATATGTCTGTATGTACAACCTTACCCTGCATTGTCTCCTCTTTGAATTGACCAATGATGAGACAAAAAAAAAATAATGAAATCAAAAGTGCATGTGTATTTTTGAAGGGAATACCTCTGTAAAGATTTTGGCAGCATTGTCTCCATTTTGAATCGACCAATGACGGGACACACACACACACAGACACACATACGCGTCTATGGTGAAAACTGAGGACCTGTCTTACCCATAAGAATTTTACCGCATAACCGAGGACCTGTGTGTCAGTAGGACTCTTGTTAACCGAGGACGTATTACAAATTGAAAAAATGCTAGTAGAGGACCTACTGTACAAACATGTACCCCTATATGCAGAAGCATGCAAAAGCAGACCGTTTGGAATGGTCTGTATACCGAGGACGTCCTCGGTTCTCTGTGTGTCCTCGGTTTAAATGTTAAGTTCGTACGTGTGTCCTCGTTTTACACCATAGGTAAGTGCACACACACACACACACACACACACACAATGAAAGCAGAAGATACCTGTTGTATCCATGGGATAAGGGCCTTGAGGGCCTCGTCAGATCGCTGCATGTGATCGAAGATGACGAAGCCAACGATCGTCAGGCGCTTGAGAATCACGTTCATCTGAACAGGCGGCACTTTTAAAACAAAATGTGCATGTCAATATCTATTACTCTTCAAGATAAAGCCACGGGAAAACATGCGGAAAAGTTCGTTCAATAATGATACTGGAGAAAACAGAATAATCACATCATCAAAATTATCATCATCTATCTAGAGAACAGATTATATCATGTCAGTGTGGAAAAAAAAGGAAGTCGGGAATAACTAAAACTCTATTTATTAGCTATACAGTGAAGTTGAATTTGCCTCAAAAATATTTACATTGTAGTTGAATATTCCTTACTTTTGTGGAAGAGTGTGCAGTAAAACTGAAAGAAAAGCGCTGCTGCAGTTATGGGCGCTAGACAGAAACAGTTCCGACACGTTATGAAATGAGGCTTATGGGTTAGCCTAGCATACACTTGTCATTTGATTATTGCAAACGACACGAGTTAGTATTCACCGTTTACATTCTGTTCTGAAAGCATCCCCCCCTAAAGATTGTGTGCAGCACTAGCTGCATGATATTACTTGTATTTCCTATTCGTTTTTATCTGGGTGTCCGTTCAGGCCACTTATATCTATAAATATGAAATTTCGGATGCCTTGAAAAGAATATGTAGTGGCCGGAAATAAAGCAAAAATAACAATCCATTTTGAACATTAGACGCCCGATCGAGCCACCGATAGATAAATAAAGGGGGCCTGACACCAATTAGTGGCCCCGGGCCACCGGGCACCGGCAATATCGAGCCCTGATATGTCACATCTGCGTGACAGATGACAATTGATACCTTTTTCTAGCTTTGTTTTCACTTGATTTCTTAAAGTTTATGATATTGGAGTTTGTTGCTATGGGGACAATTCACTGTGTACAAGATAGCACGTGGCAAACTTAATAATGAACTGCTTTTAAAGTTGAATTGGATATAAGACCTAGTAAGGCGTCCGTGGCATTGTATCCACTGATTGAGCCGCAGCAGCATATGCGTCCTTTTTCATTCATGTTGTCCATGACCTTGCTGGATATAATTCCTCCGACCTATTTGAATACAGAATAGATGAAAGAAAAATATCGGTGAGAGTTTACTGGTTATAGCATACGTTAATCCGAAGTTCCGTTACTTTGAATGTTCGTTATTCTGAAAATAACTTGAGGCCCGTTATTCCATACACCGAAGCGAAAAGAAAAATAAAAAAGGTCCGCTATTCCGAAGGTTTATTAGTACGCACCTTTTTGATCTTTTTTTTATATTTTACTTTCTGTTTTTTGTTCAATAATGAAACTTATTTCAATTCTAGATAACGAACCTTCAGAATAAATAAAAAATAAGAAAGAAAGAGTCCAGTTGGTTGATTTTATAATGTATGTACATGTAGCATCATTCGTTATTCAAATTGTGGTGTATAAAGATTACTACATGGGAGAATGTAAACAAAAACAAGTCTTTATAGCCTCAGACTTCAATTACAGATTTACTTGCCATATGTGATTAACCCTTTGTATGCCTCGTTTATTTCCAGTCCATTGGTTTGTCTATGGAACTCGTGCACATCTGAGTCATTGCACTGAAAGGGTTAATTAGCAATAAAAAAGCTTAACTTTTAGGGAAAAATCAAATCAGCTCATCCGTGGAACTTTGTGTTTGCACGTGCTTCAAAAAAATGCATAAATAAATTGAAACTGAAATTAAATATTGGGTGCGTTTATCAACTCACTTCTGGCGCAGAATTAGAGTTTTAAAAAAATTCAGGGAGATTAAGGCAGTTGATAAAACCAAAACTGTTTGATTATATGGAGTTAGAAGCGCGTTTTTGAAACGCTGAAAGAATGTGCGATCGCAAACATTTCTGTAGGGTTGATAAACGCAAAGTCGTTTTGAAACGCATTAACACCTCACGCCATCACTGCCGAGCACAATTTGTGCTTTTCGGGTCAATCTGCGCAATGGAGTTGCGCAGTGACAAAGCTTCCCAATCGACTCACTCCTGACGCCGTTGATAAACGTACTAACTCGAGAAACGCGGTCTGAAAGGCATTTGCAATCGCGTTTGATCGGGTATTCAAACGCTTCAAACATAGGAAAGCTTGTGAACGCAGCCTTTGTCCTTGCTGCGTATTCTGAATGTCTGATCAGAAAAAGGAGCCCCTAATAAAATCCCCCATCCCCCCCCCCCCCCCGCCCAGACGTCGTCTCGTCTTCACACAATAAGGAGAAGTAAATGAAGAGTGATATACGATATTGTCTCAGTAATGTTATGGCTTCATATCAGGCATTTCGTAATTGGGGGCTTTTTACATGTTTTACCAATTTAAGAAGTACAAAATCCGACGCGATCATCAATGATGATGATGATGATGATGATGATGATGATAATAATAATAATAATAATAATAATAATAATTAAAATAATAATCATCATCATCATCATCATCATCATCATCATCATTATAGTAGGAAGAAGAACCCACAATCTCTTGAGTGGCCCTACTGTGTGACGTCCAAGTGATTTACTGAAGTTTGGTGAAAACGTTTTTCATTTTAATATTCTGAATTGTGTTTGAAAATGTTTCATGTCTGTAAATTCGTACGCGCTATGAGCTTCATAGGAAGAGCGTATTAAGAATTCATTGTATTGTGTATATTTATGTTAACACTGCAATAAAATAGGTGTTAAATCTAATGCCGATCAAGTGTCAATAGAGGACCACACCTACAGGTGTAGAAAGTATGTTGTTATGGTGTTCACCTGGCACCTTGTGGTGTTAATTTGACACTGTATCTGGTGATATTTTTGACACTGCACTGGTGTTAATATCAATGGTATAACATCCGTCCAGTTTTAAGAGTAGACCAATCCAACAGGTGTTACTGTGGTGTAAATTTGTTTACACCTTTTTTTTTTTCAAAAATCAAGCACTTTATCCGAAAATTCTTAATCGTCTTGTTGAAGTTCAAAATCAACAAGAAGAACATTTTATTCAAAAAACAATTTCAGATTTTAAAATGACACCTGGAGGTGTTAATCTAACACCACAAATGAGCACGGGAAATTTAACACCAGCTCGGTGTTTAACATCGGACTTTTAGCAGTGTAATACTTACATTGTCAAAGTAGCAATCGATGCCCTTTGGAGCTGCCTCCTTTAACGCCTTGTCCCAGTCCGTGACGTTCTTGTAGTTGAGGACAACATCATAGCCAAGATCCTTCAGATACTTTAACTTCTGCTCAGAGCCGGCAAAGCCGATGGTTTTACAACCCTGTTTCGAAAGAGACGTATGATAGGAAATCAGGAAATAGAGAATATTTATACACGCGCACATATAGGAAAAATAGATGTAAAACACGAATGTACATTTTTTGAAATGAGGTAATATCGTATCTTGCAGAAATGGAAGTTCTCTCCCATCTTTGAATCAAAAGGCTCGCAATTGTTCGAGAGGTATTCAGCATTGAGATTTGTTTTTTAATGAAGCAAAGCGAACAGCAGTGGCTTATAATGATGCTAACGCATCATGAAAAAAAAAATGATTATGTAACTGTCAAAATGATGCACATCAACGAAGACAAAGGAAACGGGTCCTGTTAACAACTTCCGTTAAAAAAAAAAGAACTTCATTCTTGCGTACAGAAGTACTCACTCACTTAGTCCAGATTTAAGAAACTCAGATTTTGAACCATAGTTAATGTCACAAAACATGCAACTGTCAGCAGGTCTATTGTTTTCGGGGACACGACATTGCTCCTGCGACTGTTACAGTCTTATTTTTCTCCAAGGGCATTAGGGCTAGGATAAGGATTGTGATAGGGTTTTAGGTTTAGTTTGATGTGAGGATTGGGATTAGGGTTAGGTTTATGTTTGTGAGCAGAATATGTTTGGTTTAGCGTGCAGATATTTCATGGGAGCAATGTTATTGTCACAGGAGCAAATGTCGCTGAACCATTGTTTCCATGTTGTTATGAACATTGTCAGATAATCTCAAACAAGCTGTACTAATTGTTAGTTTTGATATAGTCGGCTATGGAAACACCCTTGAGACTCGGTCTCAAATTTCACTAGTCCATTGGCCGGAGGAGTTTTTTTGCCTTGATCTTGGCGATTTGACCGACCACTGCACCGACCGCTCCAGCCGCACCACTGACCACCACAGTCTCTCCCTCTTTCGGCTTGCAGATATCAAGGAAAGCCAGGTAAGCCGTCTTCCTGCCACGGTTGAAAAAAAAGGAGAGATATTTTAAACAACATGGCACGCAAACACGATAGGGATGATCCTACATATCCTACATAATCATGATAATGTAATGCAAAATAATATTTATGTACATTGTCGTCACGTACGTATTAAGTATGAAAGAACAGTATAATATAAAGGGAAAGAAATGACTCGCATTAGATTGAGTTAAAGGTCCCTAATTGGTAGGCTAAGCTCTGTGTTCTGTCCCGAACTTTACTTGCGGTCGAAATACAGAGGCAGAGGAGACCTTCTCATTTCTGTAATATAAACATAATCCTTGTGACTCAAGGAATAAACACTCATTCTTACTTAAGTCCTCTGTTGCCCAAACATGGACAATCATCAACCAGTGATATACGTCCCATCCTGTCACAAGCCTACACATGCTTTGTTTTCCTTAAAATGTTGTCAATGAGTAAACTACTCAGTAATAATCAAATCCACCTGCTCAAGGGAAAGACATTAAAGACGTCCTAATTTTCCTCTAACTCACCCTGGCATACCCAGAGTGCCAAGCGCCAGCGACTTGGGCCATTTGGGATCGGGGTAGTCGGCGACGATTGTTACGTCACTTCCTTTAACAACGGACCCCGATGTCCATCCAGCGTTAGCCTGGACAATGGAACCGACGGGCACCTTCGGGTCTTTGCTCTTGACGACTCTGTGGAGACGTAAGAAAGGCAAGAAACAAACCAAAACTGAACGAACATTTCCTGGTCATACACACACATACATAAAAAAAATAAAAAAAAACTGAAACGAACAGCTATTGCAAATTTTCTGCAAAACGTAATTTTGATAAGCCACAATTCATTCCAATGCTGGTCTGGAAACCATAAAAGAATAACAAAAGAACGTATTGTTTTTTATTTAAAATAGTATTTAAATGCTGACATTATCATTTCCATGCGGGTCTGAAAACCATAAAGAATAACAAAAGAACGTTTTTTTTTTACTGTTTCAAATATGGCATTTTTGTTTCAATGCTGACATTATTGAACATGTATAAACCTTACTATGAGCCCTGATTGCTTAATTCTGTAAGAAGTCTTTTTTAAACCTGTCGAGTAAACACATGGATAAACAAACTTTCAACTCTTCTACTTGTCTTTCAAGTTAGGGGATCTTTTATACTTGCATCAAAGCACAGAGTCTTCTTGTATAAATTTATCATGATACAGCATATCCGAATGAAATCGAAAGAGTGGTAAAGTTTTCAGATTGCTTTCGACATTGCAATCGGACAACATATGCGCACAAGATCAATTGAATAATTCTGTCGAAGAAAACGCATCAAACGTGTTTCTGCAAGTCGCATTATAAAGATAAAGATGTAGTTAAATTCATCTCACCGAGGAACTTTGGATACATTCATTTCGCTTTCTTTGCGCGAATAGTAACGTTAATTGCTGTACTGTAACTGAAGTGTACATTCAATGGTTCGTTGATAAGTGAACAAAACAAATACGTGAATAGTGGAATTAACTGTTGTTTTGTTTTTCTCTATACAAATACTTACTTTGCCACTTGCTCACCAATCATAGGGTTTCCGACTTCAATTGGAAAAACTCTGCAAAATAAACAAAAAAATTCACAAACGTGTTAATTCTTCAAGGCAAGTCATAAATGCCGGCCACTAATATAGTGAAGAACGGAAATTGCTCAAAATTTCAGAATTGTACTCCTTTGAGCAAATCCCAATGTCATTTTACAATGTTTTGGCCGATACATTTATTAGCAAACATAACGCAAACATGCAGCTTTCCTGTGTAGGACCAACCATACCAAGAAGGTACATTAATTGCGCTCCTAGATTGAACATGTTACTTTTACAACTTCCCATCCGAGACAAGACGTAAGGGTCCTATTGTTTTAAAACTGACATCAAACACAAGTCAGACAATCAAACATAGATCTGTGAAAATTCGATTCTGATTTGGCGATACCTGACATATTCAATTTTCTGACATGATATTATGTTTGATTACATCTTTTTAGTCAACAGGGCCCTGGTCGAGCTTCGATAAGTCACCTTATCACCATATCGCCGTTTTGCAAGGCGTACAAGGTCCTAGGTGAGTATAAGCTACTTTTCCAAGTTGCATTGTCCCCTTCTTATCCTTAACACGACAGTTTGTCCCGTAGTTTGTGCTTTCCTAAAGTCTATGACTAAGACCCGCTTGGTTGGACTCTCTTTTTCAGTGAGTCCGCGTCTATATCGCGTTACCCTGCAAACACGTGTGTCTCGGCGTTGAGGTAAAAATCTGATACTATCCGTAGGACAATGGGCTCTTCTGTAAAGCTGGTGCAATAGATTGAATGAGACTTTCCCGCTATACTTTCAAAAAGAAGAAAGCATTAGATCAATAAGTGCATGCGCACAATAGAATATCCCATTGCTGAAGGCTATAAATGCCTTTTGGTCAGGGGGATAAGGGGGGGGGGGAGGTGTTGATGCAGACAGTCACTCGACACAATGGCGAGAGGTTATAGAAATGGAAGAAAGAAAAATAAATTCATGAAGAAGAGAGAGAGGGGAGAGCGGTCTCAAGCTCAACACACGCACACACTGTCTGTCTGTCTGTCTGCCTCTCTCTGTATGTATATATATATATATATATATATATATATATATATACCAGCAATTAGTTTCTGCTCGGAGTCCTAAGAAAGTATAGATTCACAACAGTAGGTCAATATAAAAACTCCGTTAGAGACGTAAATTTAACGAATTTTCGCCCATAGCGCTTTGTCAAGTCAATACATTTGACACTTTATTTTGAAGTTATATAGATATAAATCAAAATAAAAGATGCGTCGTCAGTGGTAGCGCGTCCATAACAAAATGCATTTTGACAAAGCCCTATATGGGCGAAAATTCGTCAAATTTACGTCTCTAACGGAGTATTTATAATGACCCACTGTTGTGAATATATAGAATAGACAGATAAAGAGAGAGGGGAGAGAGAGAATTATTTATATGTATATATACATACATATATATATATATATATATTATCATATATCATCATTTACATAATGTGTTCACACATGATCTTTAATGTATTGTTTGTGACCAGGGCGAGTTTTCTCTTTGCTGTCATTTTTTTTCTATTTGATTAATTCTTTCTCTTTTTTTTTTTCTGAGGAGGGAGGTTGGAAAAAAATGCAAGTCACGGTAATATACAATTATAGTCACACACCTGATGCCAAAGGGGAAAAATGGATAAAAGGCTTATTGTAAGTAAAAAATTCCGATATGCTGGTATGAGTTGACCTCAAAAAGCTCCAGAGTTGTGTGTGTATGTGCGTGTATGCGTAGCCTACATGCATCTCGTCAACGTATACAATTGCACAGCGCATGCGTTCAATACGGGTCTGATGTTTTTCTTGGCACTATTAAATACATACGGTATCCGAAATGAAACATATCTTATGTAGACATTTGTGGATTAATTATGGGACAAGTGCCGTACATGAAGAATAAGTATTTAACATGAAGCAATTTCGAAGATAAAGAATTCACGAAATATCAACACCTAATAGAAAAGGTAAAGAGCTAGTTATGTAGGGAGATAAACACTATAACCCCGTTTAGATATTAAATGAAAATCGAGTCATGTCTGCACGTAGACTAATACACATCACCAATATCTCAACGTTAATTGGTCACACAAATCGATTGCAAAATTACATGTATTCTCTTTCGCTCCTCAACCCCCCCCCCCCCCCCTATCCCGACCAATATGGAAAGTAGAAAAAAATAAAGTGGTTCTGTTTAGGTGAGGGTCAAAGGTCAGGCAAACAGTTCATGTGCAGACGCTCCAGACGCAAACAACAGCCTGCACTCTAACCAGACGGAGGTATTTTTTTTTCTTCCTTGAAGTTCAGAGTTCAAGCTCAAGTACCTGGCGTGTTGTATGATCACAATATTTAGCGTCAGCCAACTGACAGTGTTCTGCGTTAGAATATTGGCCACTGCGCAAAGAGTATATTCATCATATCTTCGCGTACAGGTTCTAATTTGACCCATTGGACACTGCATTTCGTTTAGCGTTGATCTACATGGTAGAGATCGTGCAGATAGCAGAGATACTTGACGTGAAGGAAAACACTAAACGATTCCTATTTTGCCAATTGTATGTATTCAGCTCTAACAATTCGCTTGATCTATAATTCCTTTGAATTTTCATCAATGGAGGAAAATATTGGGTAGTCATCACTTGTAATTCTTGTGGTGATTCTGTGTTTTCTTCAGGAAGACAACATACCCAGAAATGATAATGATCAGAGCCTATGTAGTAAATATACTACAACTTCTTAGAATTTTCAGCATTGGAGAAAAAGATTCTGTGGTCATCATTTGTAATCATAGTGGTGATTTCGTGTGGTTTCTCTCTCTCTCAAAAAAAGATAACATACCCAGCAAGGATGTTTATATATAGTGAGATTCACTGAATTAATGCTGATAAACAGGCCCATTGACTCTCTTGGTATCACCTCAGATTTGACGTTCATTTAAATGTGGCCTTCAGATCACTTCAACAACAATTTTTTTTTTTTTCTGGACGCTTTGCTCAAATTTTCTTTCCAGATATACATCGACCAAATAAAAGTAAAAGGAAGTTAAAGAGACTCGCTTTCTGATAGCTGTGTTTTGTTATTCATACGAAATACAATAAGAAATATTAATTCTCACCTCATGTAAGGGTCAACGGTTAGAAACATGGCTTCAAGCTGGACCTCTGGAAATAAATATATCAAAACGGTATGACTGATTAGAGGAGAAAGAACCTGCAAAACTTTGTTTGATATCACATTATTAAACATGATTAAGGACGCAGCTAGCTGAAATAGACATGGAAATTGTACAAGAATCATAGGTAACTGCTACCGATGCTTATAAAACAGCGGTCAGCACCACCGTTACCAATATACTGGTATGCCCGTGCACGCCTTGACAGAAATATGACCAAATCAATTCTTTAAACTTTTCTACAATGTTTGATATGGAGACTGCAACATCCATTATATTGATATCGTTTTTAGTGCTTTTAATAGTTGTAAACTGTGCAGGTTTATATAGGTTCTAGTATACTCACCACCATCCTTCAAAGCTGGAAGGGTGTACGTTTCTAGTCGGAAATTCGAGTCATTTGGTGCTCCCTCAAATTTCTTAGCGAGAACGATCCTCTTTGCTGTAGCCATTTCGATACCACAGTTGACACTCTCGGTGACTCCAGGGGATTCTGGTCCTAAGCACGTGCTAGGATGTGAAGTGAGTGTATTCCAAAATTGTATTACGCTTATAACCTGTCCGCGTACTGCACAGACTATACAGATTTAGGCGAGGCTTGTCACTGTTGGTATAGGCCTGACCTGCATCGCATCGCATTGAATACCGTCAGTGGAGCGTTGCATACATCCACCCACCTAGTCACTCTGCTAACGTCACGTGATTCCACCCCTGGGCGTGGATTCTGGGGGCGGGGATGGGGGTGGTGGGTGGTAGGGAGTATTTGATTTTTAAAGAGACGGGGATGGGGGTGGTGGGTGGTAGGGAGTATTTGATTTTTAAAGAGACGATATAGTATTGGTTGAGATGAGGATTCAGTTTTCAACTTTTTTGCGAGATACTCAGAAACCTTTTGATAAAATGTTCAAGAGCATACTATTCTAACAGTAATTCAAAGTTTAGTTGATGAAAATCGGTTTTGAAATAGCTGAGACACCCCAAAACAAATTAAAAGAAAGTTACATTAATAAATGGTGCTTCCCAACTTTAATTAGAATGGCTATATGTTTTGGATATCTCAGCCATTTCAAAACCGTTTTCATCAAATGAACTTTGAATTCCTCTTAGAATTGTAGGCTCTTTCATATTTCATAGGAGTTTTCTCATTATCTCAAAAAATTATCATAAAAACGTTGCAAACCTGAAGCCCCATCTCATCCGAAAGTATACCAACCCTTTATGGAATACCATTGCTCTTGTCATTTTCTTCCCCTTATGTGTTATCTTTATGTGTTTGGACACAGGGGTTTCATTCATTTTCTGAGCTTTTGAACATCAAACATTTTCTCACTTTGTTGAAAAAAAAAATAATACCAACGAGCGACACTATCATGCCTATTGCAGAACAATCACGACAGATGATAATGATGTCATTATCAGTTAGTACATCCAATGACATCATTCCACATTATATAGCTCTGGTATGCTATACATACAAACTCAAATGTCAACAGTGTACTAGTATTGTCTCTATCTTTTTGTAGTCCTTTAGTTTTAAACATAAGCTACTTTCGAAAAATGTCGAGACAAAAATGCTACCTTTAAGTTCTGATATGTTTCAGTTTTATTGCAGGTCGACATTAGAGAATAGAGAGAGAGAGAGAGATAAAGAGAGAGAGAAGACAGAAGTGTAAGGGAGGAGAGAGAGAGAGAGAAAGAGAGAGGGAGAGAGAGAGGGAGAGAGAGAGAGGAGAAGTGTAAGGGAGAAAAGAGAGAGAGAGGGAGGGAGAGAGATTGAGAGATTAAAAGAGAGAAAGAGGAAGAGGAAGAGAGCAATACATCATTCTTAAGATAAACAATGACATAGCTGTCACGGCCAATGTTTACATTTTGAGAAGAGAAATATGTGCCTGGACCGTCAAGAGTGAGTACAATGATCGTGCAGTTTCTTTTTTCCCCTTTGTTTTCTCGACAAAATGGGCTGTTTAACCTCTGAAAACCGTTATTCTCCCGATTCTTATCAGCTGGTGTGAGCATATTTTCTTAGATTCAACATTTTCACAAAGGGGATTCTCTCTGAAGAGCAGTCAGTCGACACGCACTTGAATACTCAACCATAAAATTCCCCTTATTGATGATAAAAACTGTCTACCTTCCAGATATGCCGCTGTACTTTTGCATAAGAAATGCATATGAAGCGTTCGGTTTAATTCAATTTTATGGCAGGTAGGTCACGAAAGTGATTGGAAATGACACAGGAATGATATTTTACCAGAAATGAAGGTCGGATAGGTGATTTCAAGGAAAACACATCAATAGGCAAATACGTATAGCAGCTGTATAGGGCTACGTATACTTCAAAATAAATATGTTGTATTAACATTCGACGTCCCTTTAATGGAATCCAAAGGTACCGGGGAGGGAAAAAAAACCAACAACTTTCCACCTTTTACAGAGGAATGGTTTAGTATTGGTGGAGATGAGGATTGGGCTTTTAACTTTTTGGGAGATACCAGGAAACCACTTATGTAATAGTACAGCGCATGTCATTATAAGAGGAATTCAAAGTTTATTTCATGAAAATCGGTTGAGGAATGGCTGAGATATCCAAACACAAAGTAAAACGAAGCGATGCTAATTAAAAGTGGGTCCCTCCATTTATCACAATTGCTTCGTATTGGACATCTCAGCCATTTCAAAACTGATTTCCATCAAATAAATTTGGATTCCCCTTTGCATTAAAGGTTCTGTCACATTTCGTAAGAGGCTTCTCATATCAACAAAAAGAATAGAAATCTGAAGATAGGTCTCAACCAAAACTATGATAACACCGTCCCTTTAATTCCGACTTGCATAATGGAATTAACATAATTTCGTTTATATCCATTAAAGTTCTTTTGACTTTAATAGCCAACTTTTCGGCTTCGCGATGTTGACTTTGGCGAGGTTGACTGTGTATTCATGCGTTTGAGTTTAGAAATAGGAATAGGAATAGGAGTTTAGGAATAATACGAGAGCGACTTTATAAAGTTGACAATCAACATCAACAATTAAAATGCAATTCACACCTTGTTAAAATCCAGTTAGTAGGATGGAACAGCACAACAATAAGGAAACATTAGGAACCATTGAACACTAAAATGAAATAAAGTGAGAAAGTTATGGAATTTTGGAATAAACCCATGATTCTTAGTTAATATTGAAAATTATGAAAAAAAAAGTAGCACAGGCTGTCAGTTTTCTAAGGCAAATAAAATTGCAATCTCACGTAGTGTTTCCAAACTCACACAAAACATTAATTAGTTTAACTTTGACATGGTTTATCGAGAGGACTGTAGATGTTTCAGTTTCAGATCCATATCAAAAAAGAAATGACTGAACTATTTCTATCTTCCCACGTCTCCATTAAGTAGCATTTCCTTCCTGTGATTCTTCTATCACTATATCCACATGCACGTCCCCAAAAATAGATTTTTATCATGATATGCTTTTTATATTTATCTTAAGGCCATTTTTATATTGAAGAATAAATGCCATTTAAATGATTGACTGTGTGTCCACAAAGTTATCATTGCATACACACCAACAGACTTGGGAGCCGAAAATATCGTGTTTAAGGCTTTAGTGGATAAGTGTAAGATAGGTGAATGTAAACAAGATGTGATGAATAACGTGAATAAGATGATCTTTCCTCCGTGGGTATAATTAGACAAATTTGTATCAGTTATACGTCTTTATACGCGAGGATCAGTCAAAGCTTTTAGCATCTGTGTTAAAGGTACTGTTTACCACTGGGAGCAGTGATTTAAAAAAAAACATTAGAGATATCACATTTGATGCATGTTGTGTAGGTCAGCTGTATCTCAAAACATCCTACCATATCAAAAAATCGTAATAAAGCCTATGAAACATCCTACCATTTAAAACAAAACGTATTAAAGCCGAAAATATAGGGAGATATCACTTTTTCCGCACTTATTAATCATAAATGTAAACGGTTTAGCCTAGAACATTTTTATTGTATATTCACAGTTTGGATATCTAACGATACTTAACATTGATTATACTGATTCAATTTTTGACATTGATTGTTTCTATCCCAAACTTACGTAAAAGAACTATTTTGAAGCACTAAAGCTGGATTTGTGTTTCATCTGCAAATGGTAAATAACATCTTAAGAATAAGTATACAATTCAAAAACGTAATTCCTAGGAAGATGGATAGACTTTGAAGAAAACTTTGGTCGTTTAAGTACGACTACATTGATGTATAAATGCAAACATGATTTTAATTGATAACATACAATCACACCTACTGTTATTTTAATCGTTTCATTCTAACAAAAAGTCATTCGAATAATAGTTGCAAAAGAAACCATGATTGAAGTAACGACAATGGAACTGGAAGTCTTTGGTCTCGTTCATGTATGTCTGTTTCTCTGTCTGTTTGTCTATTTTCTCTCCTTCTGCGCTTTCTTCTGACTTTTTCTTTTGGTCTTAGTTGTTACATATAAAATTCACACTTATACATGCATATATTCATTTATGATGCATTCGTTAGAGTGTGTGTTCATATGATTGTAGAAATCTCTGTCGATAGATGTAATATCGTATACATACATACATAAATACATACATACGGCTCATATGTATGTCTTTACAAATACATATAAGAAAAGGTATTGTGTGTGTTTGTGTGTGTTGTAAACAAACATTGTATACAGCTGTACTATTTTTTGTGATCATTGTTACCGGATAACTTCGAAACTCGCCAGAAAAAAAAAGAAATATAATGACCCAGGAAGCGTCAGAGGCAAAAAGTCACTCATGTTTCGAATCTCGAATCGCAGTTCATGTTTGGGAATTTACAGACTATCTGCTATGGTGAAATTAGGCCCACAGCAATAGCATTCATTCAACTTTCACATTCAATTACAGCACCAAATTACTAAGGATCAAGGTAGGTTATTAAGGTTGACGATAAAAATGATTGAAATCACAGACATTGGTCCATTGTTTGTCAGGCACTTCGCCTTTGACTAGACTTTATTTTCTAATTGAAATGAAATCATTTATAAGAAAATATATGGAAATAAGCTGTAGTATTGGCAACTACAACAGATTTTCTATAATTGGAGTATATATATAAATATATATATATATATATATATATATATATATATATATATATATATATATATATATAATTGTTATTATTATTATTATTATTATTATTATTACTATTATCATTATTATTATCATTATTATTGACGTGATATCAAGCAAGGCCATTCGCGACTCCAACTCCCCCCGGAACTTTCCCACCCCACTTTTTTTTTTTCGAGTAAATCCCTGAGAATTGTTTTCCAGCCTTTTCGTCAGGAAGTGGCTATCATCTCGTCAAACATCATTACGTATATATCATGTTTATTTTAACGGCCACTGCAACGTGGAACATGTAATTAAAGTGGAAAATGCAACAGTTTATTGTATTTTGTTTCTCTTTACTTTATTTTGTTTCTAAATGATTTATTGACGTTGTTTGAACATTAATGTCTTGATCTTCCTTTGAAAATGTTATTCAACTAAAATGTGTGTTATTTCACTTTCGTTTGTGGATTGTATTAATTTTTGAGAAAAAAAAGTTGCGGAAATAGATTAAATCTAAATTGAATTGAAAATAATAGTATGTCTGTGGTAATTAGTTCGGCCTACAGGTTGCACTGATGTGCATTGTGCTAAATAGTCAAACGGCTAAAGGATAAACTATCTGAAATTCTTAGCAATGCATTAACAGAATGTAACTCATGCCTCAATGGATAAGAAATGGCTGCAAAAGCAAAAACAAATGCCATATTTACACATAATTTTCCTACGAATGCCTTTTACACAAGGCTTCAGCACAGTAGATTTACACGAAACACACACACACACACACACACACACACACACACACACACACACACACACACACCTATTATACACACAATGCGCTATACCCATTTCAGATAGCTCACTCTTAATCTGACGTCTTTCAGTACGATGTATTACCAATCAAGGAAAAAGTACCACAAAGTCGCAACTTCCTACGCAAAGGCAAAACTTAACGCAAAAAAATAAATATATGACAAATGATTGTCTTATCAAGTGAGGATCAAACAACTAGACAAAACCCTGTATACTCCGCATCAAGCACCAAAGCTATGTTGTCTTAACTTGTTTTTTGTCATAATTATGAGAATCGAGTTTAGGAAACTTATGGCACGATTAGAATGGTTCTTCATGCATTTGTTTTCAGACAGCTGATTTATGTGTTGCTGAATAATTCGGAATACAAAAGACTTTCTTGAAACTCTAGAATAATCGCGGTGAACTGTCAGTGACAGACACGCACAAAATGTTGTGAAAAAAGACAGTTAACATGTGATATCTTCGTTTTTGAATAAATCGTCAAGAGGATTGAGGTTAAGACAAAGTGTTAAAGAAGATACTATTTATATTCCCACATTACTAGTTATGTCAGCTCTGACAAACCACAATGAGAAAATTAATCGGCAATGGTGGTACCGTGTTTATGTCTGAACATAATCCTTGCCGTCATAACGCGGACTTAAAAGAAACCAAAACCCGAAGGTAAATGTGGATTGAGTAAAAGCAGCAACATTAGTGGAACACATCAGTGAAAGTTTGAGGTACGTAAAATCGGACAATCGATGCAAAAGTTATGAATTTTTGAAGTTCTGGTGTTGGAACCGCTGGATGAGGAGACTTCTAGAGGTTATGACGTCATGTGTGGACAACAATTATTAAGAAATATACTGGGAATTCCAACCAAAAAAAAATCATTTTTCATGAAAATGACACATTCCATCAATTTGATACTGACATAATGAATTAAGGGTAGTAATTATTCCCCCTCTTTCTGAAAGCGGTTCGTCAAGTACTCTTTCATTATTGTAGAAAAGTGAAAGCATATTGAATTTTCTTTATATTTTCTTTATAATTGTTGTCCACACATGATGTCATAAACTCAAGTAGTCTTCTCATCCAGCGATTCCGATACAAAAACTTTAAGAATTCATGACTTTTGCATCGATTATCCACAAATTTTCACTGATAAGTTCTATTAATGTTGCTGCTTTCACTTAATTCGCATTTCTCTTTGGGTTTTGGTTTTCTTTTACAACTTTGAAATATGAGGGGAGAATGCTCTGACAATGCGTGCTGTGACATTTAGCTCAGTAATACCAATTCCGTAACATCTAAATTTTGAATTCTATGAATAAACGGAGGAAACGATTTGTGGTGAGTCTATAATCGTAGCACCCTCTCTGCTGATGAACTAATAGGCTTGTGCTGGGTTAAACCTCCACGATAGCTTTCCCGAAGTTACCGCCAGTGAACAGTCCCATGAAGGCCTTTGGCATGTTTTCGAAGCCTTTGGTCACGTGCTCCTTGTATTTGATTTTCCCCTGACACAAGAGAGAAGAGAAATGATAATCATAATGGTGATGTTATATTGGTAACAATTCTAACATAATTATGTTAATGATAATAAACCAACATTGTGTATAGAGCTAATTGTACATAGAGCTATTCATGGTACAGCACCAGTGTACATACAGGAACTTGTAGAATTAAAAACATCATTTCAAACATTTTATCACCTTCGACGTTCACAGGATCAAACATTATTGAAATATCCATCGGGGAAATCAAAAGTTACTCTTGGTGACAGGGCATTTTTGTACGCTGCACCAAAATATTTAATAATCTCCCTTTGTTTGTAAGACAAGCAGTTACAATTAATGAGTTTAAGGTCAGGTTAAGAAGTCATCTCTTGAAGTAATGTATTTTCTGTTTGAATTTCTTGTATGCATGTCATTTTTGTAATGCGCAGTAGAGTATATTGTTATAGTAGTTGCGCAATATAAATGTCCTCTATTATTATTATTATTAACAGTGCTTCATAAATTCATCATCACAATATTTTTACATCCACGTTTCCGCCATGTCATCATCTGCATGCTATGAGAAAAGCATGCATGTGTGTGTGTGTGTGTGTGTGTGTGTGTGTGTGTGTTTTATCACATTTATTCCTGTATATAATATTATCACATTTTGCGCGAAAGCGCTGTAATATAGTGAATAAAGCCCTTGAGCATTAACCTGTTGAGGACGAGTCCCGAGTATCCTCGGGCAGGTGTCTATGGGAAATGGGTGTTGTAGCAAAATCAGTCCGTCCTAAACGGATTTAAGAGGAGCTAGGCCTAATCGACTACCATCCTGCTATGCGCAAACGCCTCATTGGGATGTTGATCACTGTTGATGGTTTGACCAAGATGCAAGTACATGGGAATCGATAACGGTCTCGTTTACCCAGGGAATTACAGCTTCTTCAGTGCAAGTATTGATCCTTCAGTGTGCACTGCGATATCCCAACATTGCCAAGTACCCATTATTCATACACTTGGGACACCGTGGGTAAAACATTTTAGTCCAAGGACGTATATGCACTATAGGCAGGACTCGATCTCGGGATTTCTATTTGAACGTCGAGAATCTTATCCACTATTATACCACAGCGCATAACGTGATAATAATGATATAGTGGCATAGCCGACTAAGAGATTAACACTGAAGAGAAACCCTTTTTGAATGAAACCCTAAGTTATTAGTGTAAGTGCTGTTGGCCGCTGCAAATCTAACCTAGCAAAGTGGGGGTATATTGAGAATGATGACACCACCTGCCTGTGTGGAGAGGAGCAGACTATGCAACATCTCCTTGTCTGTCCACTTTTACCAGAACCTTGCACACAAGAATTCACATCTGGCAGCTCTAACGCCCTGTGCCATGCAGTACGTGCATCCAACATTGGATTGGAAGAATCTGACATTTCATTAAGCGTAGTGGTAGAGAGGAAGATCAGCGTTTTCGTCATTACCATAACCCTCGTCTCTACTTAAATGATGGAAACTTGGCCTACTATTATACCAGGCCATTAAAGTGTCCTCCGGACCTACCTCTTTGACCCACTCGATCAGAGCCTGAAGGGCCTCGTCGTAGCGTTTGAAGTGGTCAAAGATCAGGAATCCAGTGATGGTCAATCTGCTCTTATTGATGGCGAGTTGGAGGGACTTAGCTGAAGACAAGACGAAAAGACATACGACGGATAAAAGCAGACCAGATTCCCAGCAAGCCAAGTGTGTGCGATTGTGTTTATAGAGATTATTTATGAAAATAAGAATAGTGGTGTTAGAAATTGTAATTGTAATATTCGTTTTTTGTTTTTTAATGGTAAAGTATAACTTTATTGTGCAATAGCTGATATCTTTTAATGTATGTTTGTATATATTTGAATGTAGTCATGTTGATTCATATAAGATATCCGCAATTTAGTCCGCGGGCTGCAATGGATGTTATTCAATAAATACCTTTCAATCAATACTTTGTAAAGCAATGTTGTATCGAAAAATACTCGCTAAACCTATTATCATAATGTTTGCACGTGCATAACTTTAGACTCTAATGTGTTGCCTATATGAACAGGCGGACACACAGACACAAAAAAAAACACCATGCACATATCTTTTACAAATACACAAACGCATAAACGTACACATAATTATGTGTATCAACCTCTATCATGTGTGTGTATGTAACTATTTTTTTTTTCAAATTATGCCACCATACTCCTCAACAGCTGCCTACAGAAGAAAACTGAGAGTATTCGTACAGAAAAAAATCTTCGCTACAAAATACGAAAGGAATAACTGAAAAATCTACATTCCGTGAGTTTATTTATTGTGACAATTAAATTTACATTGTTTTGCTACCGATTCGAAATACTAAATTTGTCGATCACAGGGAAACTACTAGTCCATAATAATTACGCTTTCTGTATATCGTATCGCTGACATGGATTTATGATCTTCAGTATCTCCAAACCTTGGACAAATAATATCGGCAGACCGCCACTAATCTGACTAAAGGATTTAATCTTATCAGCGAACCTTTCGGGGGTTCAGCGGAGTTGTAGGCGCTGATGGAACCACACACACAAACCCGTCCTCGAACGTTCATGTTGTAAATGACAGTGCTGGAAAACTCTCCCCCAACCTACGAAAAGGAAGCAAAAACAAAGGCACAAACAATTTGTATGTTATTTGGCCCATTAGACCTTTCTCTTAAGAAATCTTCAGGAATGACGCATTCATTTTTTTCATGATTATTGACTCAGTGACAATTGAGAAGGGATTACTAAGGGATTCTAATCAATAAATTACCACTTTTTTATTTAGTTTTGAAAGTGCATCGGTGCAAACATTCACGTTATGCATTCACTAGGATGACAAGCCATAAATTATCAGTCCATCAGTCCATCAGTCCACTTCAGATGATTATGTCAAGCGATTCGGTCATCCCAATTAAGCTAGCAAGCAAACACACAAGTAATTCTAAAAACAAAACGGGTGACCCATAAGTATACATGTGGCTCCCATAGTTTGAATCGGCCATCGGGCCAAATGGATGCACATTATTCCAACGAAAGCCTAAGCTATACATCAAACCTCCAATTACTGGCTTAGAGGTTGCAAAACTGTGCATATAGAGTCTTTAATGTCAAATTGTACTGCGTATTCACGTCTTGCCTATGCTTCAGGTTAAAAGCTCGTAGTGCCATTAGCCCACTTAACTGACAAATTAAAGATATAACCTGAAAATCTGCTCCGAATGTTCAAACAGACTACTACAGTATTCAACATGACTTTGCAAGAACGGAGATGAATGATGGTGATGATTTCTGTGAAGAAATGGGATTGAAAATAATTCTTTTTTTTCCACAATGAAAATAAAACAGTGCGAGCAGACAGCAAAGTAACACTAATCCCAAGTTTCAAAGTAAGGACGAAATTAACTGCATATTAGCCGATCAAAGTTACAGAAAATATATCATTAAAGTCGATGTACATATGTTACTAATGATCATGGTTAATGAGTGACTCTAATTTCTGCACTGATTACAACGCGTAACGGTGTTTACAATAAATAATCCATTCCCTGTGGGTTTGGACACCAAAACAAGGATAAAGTGAAAGAAAGAAAAGTAGAAAAAAAAAAGGAACTGCACATGACATGCAGGGGTGGATCCAGGAATTCCGTAAAGGGTAGGCGTCTTTACAAAGGGGGCCGCACGTGCCCCCCCCCCCCCATTTTTTCTTTTTCTTTTTTGTTTTAACAAAAAATAAAGAGGGCGCGCGTGCCCGGTGAACTGCCTCTGGATCCGCCAGTGACATGCCACGTTTCTTACAATAATCATAACAATGATGATATCAAATACACCAATGAGTATAACATTGCCCATTATTCATGACCATGGTTTGTGTTTATCCTTGTACATGTATCTTCCAACCATCCTTATATATCAGGTATGACTACAAAAATAGAGAGCGGGTATCCTGCTTACATTGTCAAAGTAACAGTCGACGCCATTTGGCGCTGCTTCTTTGATAGCCTTGTCCAAGTCTTTGATGGTCTTGTAGTTGAGGGCGATGTCATAGCCCAGGTCCTTCAGGTATTTCAGCTTTTCTTCCGAACCCGCAAATCCAATCACTGTGCAGCCCTGAGAAAGAAATGAGTAGTTTTGTCTTTAATAATCTTTGATATAAGCGTTTGGTTAAGGTGGAAATGGGAAGAAAGTCAGCCTTAGAAATGTGTTTGATGTATGTTCTTAATTAGAAATCATAGTGACTTGTGAGATTTACAAAGTGCAATTCGACACCAAGTTCAAATTGATTGTAACAGATTCTAATTAATTGCAATAGGTTGTAATAGATTAAAACTAAAAAGAGCGGGAGAGGTGCCTTCAAAATTAGAGCCAGAATACGGAAGTGTTGAATTTTAGCATTTCATTTCATTTCATTTCATTCCATTTCATTTGTTTCCATGACATGTTTTCATTCCAAAATGACACTTGCAGCAGCTCCACTCATAGGTTACATGAAATATTTATAGCTGATTTTTCCCACCAATCTTTACTGAATTAATTCGCATTTTTGTTTATGTATGAAATTAAGACAAAATACGTGTCTTCAGCATTCATTGTCCATGTGCTGCATCAAAAATGTTTTCAGTTTATCCAAAGTTGTTGGTGGTTTTTTTTTTTTCAATTGAAAGATATGGAGAGATGTGATTCGGAACACTCGGACCCTCTGTCGATCTTTGGCTTTGGATTCAATAGTTCCATACAAGTCTTACGGTCATGGGTTGTAGTTTGTTCATTTGTTTTTATGTCCTTCCTCTTTACCTTGATCTTGGCGATCTGACCGACCACTGCCCCGACCGCTCCGGCCGCACCACTGACCACCACCGTCTCTCCCTCTTTAGGTTTGCAGATATCAAGGAAAGCCAGGTAGGCAGTCTTCCTGTAGAGTAAATAAAATATCTTTTTGAATTATGCCATTTCATCATATTGCAACAAGAATGTAATAATGATAATAAGACAATAATAACAATAACAACAATAACAACAACAACAATAATAATAATAACAACATCAACAATAATCATGATAATGATAATAATTAATCAAGTATGATTAAATATACATACTACTCGGAAAGCATGCAAAATAGGCAGAAAAGAGCAATGCGATTAATATGCAGTAGCACATAATTATACATCACATACAGGTCTTGTTTAGAGAAAACTGCATTTTTAAGTATATTGATTCATGTCAACCTCAGCTGGGTTGTTTAATGTACAATATAGAAATTAACGCTACATCTACTGTATTTGAAGAACTTTCAACCAAAAGGCGCTAAATCCATTAATAAAGATTGGATTTAGCGTCTTTTGGAAGCAAGCTCTTTGTTTAATGTGATGTTCTAAAAGAATATAGTAATTCATATTTACGCAACAAGGTATGCGAATGATTTTCATCTCCCTAAAAATAGAATTAGTTTTGGCAACAGAAATTTCATGTTTTCTTGTCCTATTAAAGATTTGGATGTCTTTCGATCTTTGATAGCTTTAAAAATAAACAGTGCACATTTTTGATAATTGGCTGTTGGGATTTTTGTTTTTGTATTGTGGTCATAGGTCTTTTACCCGATGAGGAGGGACTGATTTTACTACAACACGCATGTCCCATAGACACCTGCCAGAGTATACTCGGGAAAATGAAGCGGTTCAATATATCCCCTCACTGAGCTCAAAGGACCGTGCTGATCTCAATTGTTCTTGGCCCAGCAATAAAATATATTTTCTCTGTTATCTTCCTTTCTCCTTTTACTTTGTTTGAATCACAATATTATTTCTTATTCTTTTCTTTTCCTTTGCTTTGCTATTTACACTCGAAAAAAAAAAAGACAAGGGACGGGGCAGAAGAGTTGTTGAAAGAAGTTCTGGTATGTAAATTCGTATCACCTACCCTGGCATTCCCAGAGTGCCAAGTGCAAGCGACTTCGGCCACGAAGCATCCGGGTACTCCGCCACAATGGTGACATCTTTTCCCCTAGCTACAGACCCGGATGTCCAGCCAGTCTGTGCCTGGACGATAGAACCTTCGGGAACATTCGGGTCTTTGCTCTTCACCACTCTGGAATGTAAAAGCAGGGAAACGTGGCTGACTAGAGATTTCGGAGTCAAGGTAATAGATGGTACCGATTAACATTATTGAAAAATATGATGTTCAATTTTTCTCCACATTTTCCGCATGTTTCATTCTGCAGATACAGCATAAAAACCAGAGAAATCATTGCATAACTGGCGTATTGTATTGCCTTACCTCAAATTATTCTTTAGATTGTTTAAAAAGATTATTATCCCATTTGTAACCGAATTTGGAGAATAATGCAAGAATAGTAATTGATCATCTATAATCATGTTAAAAACTGAGTTTCTCATAGTTAGGCTATCAACAGAAATAAAGACGCCTTGGAAAACACACTGTATGTATCCATTTGGATAAAGAAGGTGAAAATACATATAAAGATAAATTTCAAGACAATGCTACTGAGTTTTAAGAAACATTTTCTTGAAAACATGAATTCAAGAATGTCTTTATCTCATGTTTGGGATAAAACACTTTATTCTTCGCAAATCATCTTTATAAAGAGGCTTGTGACGGAAAGAATTTAAAAA
The DNA here is from genome assembly GCF_040938485.1 of Diadema antillarum. Lineage (NCBI taxonomy): Eukaryota > Metazoa > Echinodermata > Echinoidea > Diadematoida > Diadematidae > Diadema > Diadema antillarum. The sequence goes on along the minus strand of NW_027272288.1, from coordinate 206,104 downwards.
CATAAAGAATCATGTCACTGTCCTTTGAGTTGATATTGATTCACGGTTTGAAATAGAATGATAGACGCGACTATAATTTGCCATTTATTCCTCGCAAAAACATAATTTACAATTAAGACAGTGAGAAACTTCTAGCGCTGACTTGCTTACTTTGCAACCTGTTCTCCAACCATGAGCTCTCCTTCTTTGATACCCCACACCCTGTCAAGTGAGAAAGAGAAAAGAAAATGAGTTTATGAAGAACACAAAGTAAATTCTGATTCCTCCAATGCGTACCCTATACAAACCTAATTGCAAAACGCAAGGTGAACATGATATGGCAGAGCGTATGATTATTTTATTTTTTGAGAGCTGCGTTGCTTAATGTTTCATTGAACACTTTCTTTTCCACAAAAGTGAAGGAAGGAATGTATACGAGAATAGTATAACTGCAAATTAAAAAATGCTGTTATATGCATTCTTAATGACTCCTATTGAATGTCCTATTTTGTTTTTGATTTATGTCATTGTGCGAGTAGACTTAGCATTATTTTGGTGGCATACGTGTATGAATTTGCCCCTATATAGCAGCTATAGATATAGCATTAATCTTGATGAAATATACAGGAGACATGTTAGTCTGTGATTTCCTTTATGATTTAAGACAAAAAAATTAAATTACGACTCGACTGAGTAATGTATTAGAGGTACATATACATATGTATAAACAAAGGCCATAGTGAACACTACTGCAACGTCTGCGAGTCATTCCTCCGTCACACATATACCCGATAATGCAGCACCCACAACGTACGAGGCCAAGCCCACTTCACTATATATATATACGTTGGGTACATCCGTTGAGTAAAGTTTGTTGAGGATTGATGAAAAGTAGGCCTACTCAGGAAACACTGGCGTGATTGAAACATTCCTCGGTAACAGGAAAACTAAACTAGAGCGGATGTTAAAAAATTTTGTTAATTAATCAACTACACAGAGCTCATGAACGGCGTGGGATTAGCTTCTGTAACCGCAGATGCTCCTTCCGTGTTTGTCAGGTAATGTTATTTCATCTGTTTGCGTTTGTCTTTCCATCACGTACCATACGGACATACCACATCTGTTATTTACTATCTCTGTGTGAAAAGGAATGTTAAAAGGTCGCATTTAATGATATCGTTCAGCTATTATCGCTATGATTCAAATCGTTATAGCAGTACATCGTATTCTATACCTAGATAGAATAGAGATATATCAGGCATTACCAAAAACATTCCCCACTTTTGATCCTTAATATTTCAAAGATTATATCAGATAACACTGATTGAGTTGATATGAGCAATAGCGGAATAGTGTAGAATTTGTTGCAGGTAATTCAAAAATGAAAGTATAAATCAGTTTCATTACGTTTAAAATCTATTTTGAGGTTTTGCTCTATTTTGAACAATCTGTTAAAAACAATACACTTAAACTTTGCACAGGGGTTAATTGGTGTGTATAGGGGTGTGTGGTTAACACACAGATAATGGTCCTGAACATTGGCCAGGATTTGAATGCTCTATTATGCTACATATTCATGAGAGATTCCATTATCACAGGTAGTCTTTGTTCATCCTGAAATGTGCACCCAAGCACATGAAATCGAGTGCTTACATTTTTATGCGCATGCGTTTTACCCTTTACTATGAATGTACAGACTAGCAGTGCCCCGGGCAATCCATAATGAACCATTAATCAAACATTCGTGTGCCTTGGAGCAAGAAACCAGAAGCCTAGTCAACAGAGCTCCGAAAAGGTGGTATTCTTGGTATTCATTTCTATTGTTCAGGGTCATTGTAATCACATACTCACATACATCATTGGTTCCTGCGTAAAGTTCAATTTCGTAGAGTTCAAATTTGACTATAACCTGGAACTTACTTTCAAATTAATTTTGATGTTAAAATCACCTCTAACTAAATTGTACACTACTCAGCTATTACTCATATTAGTGACAGTATTATCTGATGTATAGTTTTCGAGCTGTTAAAGATAAAAAAGCAAACGTTCTTTTGTAACACCTAGATTATAATATAAAGAGTGAGTATTCGATTTTGCTATTACTTGTTATCTTCTGTCATGCCAAAGGTAACAAGTACATTTAAGTGTTATGCACATTTTTTTTATACATAAAATATTTATGGAAAAATAAGCGTGGAACACTGGTGCAGTTTCACTTGATTCATTTCAAGTCGAGACATCCGATTAAGAGTCAGTTGGGTCCTATCCTCTATGCCAAAGTGGAAATTATGTAAATGTGGAAATTTTTGCGGATTTTGCGCAACCAAATCAATGATTTTATGTCCATATAAAGTAATAAAAAGCAATATACATAAACGTTTACGTGAGAACATAATATTTCAAGGAACTTTGAATCACATAAGTTTTAACGAAACAAGGATGCAATATCATAATAATATAACTTTGCTTTTCAGATATATAAACAAGAAGAACGTGTTTATTTTTGCATGCAGTTATGTTGTTCCAGAAGTTTATGTTCTGATTCAGCGGAATTAAAAACATGCGAAATTCATTGTACCCGACCGAGCGGGAAAAATTACTCGCGCAAAAATATCCACTTTTACAAAATGTAATTTTGAGACATCAATCTTAACGGTTAGGTTCACCTCATGTATGGATCCACAGACAGGAAAAGGGCTTCCAGTTGGATCTCTGTGTATAGTATGGAAGAGGAAGAAAAGGGCAAAGATTAAGCTGGGATGTGTGATGGTTAACACAGGAACAAGAAATAGTTTACTATTTAAAGGGGATGGCTAGTAACTGATCAGTAGGAATCAGTGGGAATGTTGAGGGATGATTGTTCCAATCCTTGTGGGATTCATTTAAGAGTACATTATATATCTACTGTTGTGTGAAAATTACTTGCTTCAGAATGGTCTTATATTCAAATAATGTGCAGATTAATGCCCCGTCACTGACCAGGCACGCTAACCTGGAAACATTAAACTGCACATTACTTGAATATGAGACCGTTCTGAAGCAAATAATTTTCACATAACAGTAGATATATAATGTACTCTTAAATGAACCCCACAAGGATTGGAACAATCATCCCTCAGCATTCCCACTGATTCCCACTGATCGGTTACTAGCCATCCCCTTTAAACTAAACGGTTGTCTGTTTTGATGTTTTGTTCAAGTAACTAAAGTCAATGGACCGTCACTGCTATAGATAGGCCACACATTCAATGAAATAATTGTATATAATTATTATTCCATTACAGTGCAGCACGTTACATGCAGGTGTACACATTCTAGGAAATGTTTTGAAATGGTGTAAATGGTATTAATTATTGTAGACCTATCAAGCTCATGTATGTTTCATAATAAGCATAACCATTTCTCCCGTTCAATTACTATTATGTGGCAAAAGTTGTAGTAAAACGAAATGATAAAGCAAGAGATCCTGTCTTATATCAAAACCATGATCAGTGTATTCATATTATTTAATACTTCCTTTTTGAACTTCTTAACTTGTAACCTTCTTGAAAACGTCTTATCAATAATACTTGGTGAAGGAAATATACTGGAAATTCAAATAATGCTATCAATAGAAATGTGGATTGTTTTTCGTGTCGAGAGCTGGCCCTAGAGATAAATTGCAGTGACTGTTAACTTGACAATGGGCTTTGAAGTGAAAAAAAAAAAACCTACCCACCAACAATGCCGATGTTAGGTCACTCTGAGTACATTGTCATAATTCGTTCTCCTTGAGCTATAATTTTCAGCTTTCAAAACGGCCCTCATTTCAAAAACAGCGGAGATTTTCAAAAGATTCACTGATTCTTAAAAAAAAAACAACTATTGAGTGGGGTTATAAAAGAAAACCGTTCACATAAAATCATCAACTTCATCATGCAACTTCTTATTAAATGCATGAAAAAAGATATTATGCCAATTTGAGATGCATGGTATATGGGCTATTCGAATGCCCTCAAAAGCTAGGTGATTATTGATAAGATGGGATTTAAAAATTGTTTTGTTAACAATCGACCGGACAGTAGATGTTCAATAGCACAAAAATGACACCACGTACCACCGTCCTGTAAAGCCGGCAACTGGATTTCTTCCATTCGGAAGTTGTCCTCGGTTACCGCCCCCTCAAAATCCTTGGCAAGGACGAATTTCTTTGCGACGCTGGCAGCCATTGCAAATAGTTACCACCTATGCTGAAAATACCAGTGTTAAAAAGAATCGAGTTTACAAGCAGAACAATATTTTTTTATATTAATGATATATTTCTATTTTCCCCAGTATGAAGCCAAACATTTATCGTAACTACTATGTAGCAACATTATTCCACAGTCAGTCAAAGCCAATAAATCATTGATTATATGATCACAGTTTTACCACGAATTAAAAAGTAGCCACACTTATAATTTATTATACAACAGTATCAGGTTAAAGAATAATACGCTTGGATGAAAAGCAACATTGAATAGATTGTCCATGGACGTAAACACCAAGCTGAATTCGAACCACGAACCTACTGACTGCGTATAGCTCATACACGTCGGAAAACAGTACTTCATCGATTTCGAAATTACAAATATTACAAGAGCGAGGGTTTACAAAGGCGAGGTAATAGTTGATATGTGTTACAGGCACCTGCATCTTAAAAAAACAAACAAACAAACATCTGTAGTGTTTTATAGATTTCCAAGTTCCAGAAAGAGAGAGGTGTTTACTAGGCATTCATTTACAATATGCAATTGTTAATTTTTTATCAATATCTTGATGACAGCAGAGTGTCATGCACAACCTAGGGCAATAAAGATATCACTTTTTTTATACCAGAGAGAGAGAGAGAGAGAGAGAGAACGAGAGCTTTTTTTCATACAGTCAGTGTCTTGTTGATGATTCTTAAATAATGTACAGTTGTATATTCCATTGCTTGAAGTTCCGCAGAAGCAAATGTGTCCCTAAATCATGGTATTAAAAATAATACCAGTGCTTTACAGCCTGCAAAGCTTCCAGGCCACTAACCTTCAATTAATGAGACATATCATAGAGTATCAAGAGATTTACGGGCATTAGTGTGCATTTAGCAGGCGAGGCAGAGTCATGCTTCTATCAATGCATGGACCATATCAGGTAAGCACACATCCAAGTTGCAATGTCAACAAAGGTTATAGACTGCTGTACAAGTCGGGGAGAATGTAAGCACAAAAGAGAGAATTATTTATGGCGCAAAGCTGAATTTCGTATACGACAAAAATTATATCATCAAATTCTAATTAGGCCCCTGTAAGGGTAAACCGACTTAACATTATTGTCAGCAACGGTCAACATACGCTGTATGTGCACAAAACACGTGAACATAATCTTTAACATAAGCGATTCATAAAAGAGTATGTTATATTTTTTATGTGCGGTATTTACTACTACGAAGAACAACACAATATGATTGTCAATCTTGCACATCAATCTTAAACTGGCGTGCGCAAAAGTTCAGGCAGAGCCTATCGAGACATGTTTTTTTCTCGAAATAACAATAAAAGATAAATAGGAGCAACAGCAACCAAGAATGCTATATTTTTCAGTCGTCTGGTTTTACATTATATCATATTGGTTTACCTAAACACTCTCGGTTATCTTGAAAAAGGAGAAGTATATTTTCAGTGTGTTGACAACGCAATGACTTTGCATGTTTGCTTTTACTAAAAACCGAATATAACCGTGTCACTCTAATGTGTTTGTGTACTTACGTTGATAGCGGGGAGATATTGAGAAAGCCTGCCTGTAGCGTCTCCACACAGTACTTGTATGTTCATAAATGTCAATATCGCTGTAAGTGCCGACTCATTGTTTGCTGTGGTAGCTGCATATCATTTTTTCTCCTCTCTCTCTCTACCACTAAACCCACCCACCAACGCATGCTCTCTTTCCCATGCTACAGCACTTATATTCACCTACCATTATTAATCTGCATGATCGTGTCGATGCGAAGCGGCGTGTATTTCCCAGGGTTCTGGTTCTGTCCTTGCACCTGCGCATGTGCACAACGCATTGCGGGCTAACAAAAAAAAAAAAAAAAAAAAAACCCAACAGCAACAACAAAAATCTCCCGCTCCAATTCTGCAACAAATCCCTATTAGATTTGGGTCTTGGCTCACTGACAAAATATAATGTTCCATATTTTGGTACACCGCACATAGGAAACTATTCTTGTTTCAAGTCATATTCGCTCCCTAATCAGTAGAGGGGTATTAATCTTTGCATACATTTTAAATGTGAGAAATACAATTTAGTTGGAATTTGTCATGTCCTTGTGAAGCTCAGAATTGTATCCATCCAGCGTTACTGCTTCTTGCTTTTACCACCTCTACTCTTATAAACTTACAATATACCAATGATATATAGGTATTACTATATACCGCAACAGCCATTAAGCTATTCCTCATATAGTATTACTGTTAGTGCAAGGAAGGCACCATTAATTCTGACCAAAGCGAGCCATTTTACTTTCTCTTGCAATTATTGATCGATAGATTCATTGTATTTTATTTTTGCATTCATTACTTCAAGAAAAAGACAACACCAAGTCAAGTGAATTAACAAAGTTATCTAGCAATATTTGAATCTAATACCAGCAGTAGTCTTATCATGACATGAATACTTTTCTTCTCTATTGGAGATTTGTTTTCAAATCTACAGGATTATTGCATGTAATCACTATTCATATCTTTCTCTCCCCCTCTAGCTCACAGTATAGATGAACAGTATCTAAATTGGGATTGTCTGAGCACGAACGGGATCAAAAACTGTCACATAATCTTGAACAAATATGTAGGGTCTGCCTATATATTTACAGCAAGCGATTTCCTACAGCCCATTTATTTTCTATTTCCCAACAGAACTTACAGAGATATTGTTCACAGGGTCATGCCATACAAATTGTTATGTTCAGTTATCCAAAGTTTGCTTATTTTTATTGTAATTTAAAACAAATACTGTTAATGACATGTGTTGATAAAGATCATCATCACATGCTCCACCGGTATATATTTCATAATATATGCCATATTCGTGTGGGTATTTTTTTTATGACTCCCATCTTACAGCAGAGAATCTCTCATTTTCATCCCTATTTATTCATTTTTTCGATTGCCAGGTGTATAAAGTGTTTTATCGTTTATACTCACCGTACATACATATATTGTTTATTTTGTATTATACTTTATGACTTGTACTTCTTATGAATTGTTTAACAATATAAATTGATACTGCATATACTATGAATACTTTGTATCACGTATTTTTTTTATGAAAAAAAAAGTATAACTGTGTTTAGCTAAACTGAATTGAATTGAAATGAATTAAAAAAAGATACTTCTTTGATATCGATCATGCTGAACATGTATTTCCTCTGCCGGTGATTTGTTAACGTTTTAACTATTTCAAAATGTTGTAATCAGGTCGAATGAACTAGGAGGATATACAACGGGACACTGATCTTGCCACGTAATGCATTTTCCTAAAGTATCTCTGACATGCGCAATCGAATGATGCGCACGTAGGGGATCACCCAGTTCGTATTTTTGTTCTGTCACGTGTCAACACACGACTGCAAGTGCAAAGTCATCGTCTGCTACGTGCCTGGTATATCAATTTTGGCTCCTCTTGAAACGGCGCCACTGGATCTCTCACTCACATGTCTCGGGCAGCTATCAAAAAATAAATGTTAATCATTTTCTGTGATTATGATCATGATTATGATTAAAATCAAGATTATGATTACGATTGTGATTATGATTATGATTGTGATTAAAATTGCGCGACGATTATGATTATGAGTATGAGTATGAGTGTGAGTGTGAGTGTGAGTATGAGTATGAGTGTGAGTGTGAGTATGAGTATGAGTATGAGTATGAGTGTGAGTATGAGTATGAGTATGAGCATGAGTGTGAGCATGAGTTTGAGTATAAGTGTGAGTGTGAGTTTGATTATGAGTCTGCCTTGAATGGGAAACTGGACGATTTTCAGCATGTAATGGATCAAATTAGCTGCTTGGTGGAGGTCTGCTCTCTCCGAGTGTTTTTATTCCAATTGCATATGAAGTTTTTATTTTGGAAAACAAAACGACTCCATCAATTATATCTTCGTATATACGATCCACTTAGCGCTATGAAATTTTCTTTCAAATATTGATCATCAATGGGATTGCGTGATATACATGCTTTGTATTTTGTTTCACATTATGCAGGGCTCGACACTAACGGTGGCCCGGTGGCCCGGGGCCACCAAAAATGAAAGTCGGGCCACCAAATTTCAGAAAAGGGCAAATTTGGTGGCCCACCTTGGGCCACCAAAATTTTTTGAAAAGTGCGTCAATAAATTCGTAACTTTTTGCGCCGGAAATGCATAAATGCATGCAGTGAGTGTGCGACTTATCAAAAAAAAATGGACTTTTATCAATGTTCTTTTTTTTTCGGGCCACCAAATTTTTCTCTCGGGCCACCAAAAATTGGAAATTGATGATTTTGGTGGCCCATCGGGCCACCGAAAAATAAAGTTAGTGTCGAGCCCTGCATTATGTTTGAGCTCACATTCAAGGAAATTATAATTTCCTAGTTTACCTATATTTGTGTTGGATTGATCCGTTATTTAAAGAATCCTATTATACTGTCATAACTGTTGTACATGAATACATAAGATGACACTATTTTCATGATTGCGCATAAACACGTATGTTGATTACATGAATACATATTTTATATAACAATATATAGTTATGTTGCCATACAATGTATATTATATATTATAATCATATAATGTTTAATATTGTGTGTAATGGTTCAGCTTGCTTTTACCAATGCCATGAATGCAGTTTGACAATATCGACCTTTCTCCTTGTAGAGTATTCAAAGGCATTACAATTGTTGTAATGTCGCAAATGTCTTTGCATAAAAGCATTTATGAAAGACAGGAAGATCTTAGTTGCTTAGTTAGACTCGAGGATGGCGAATAAAAGTGGGATATATGTCAATAAATGATTCTGCCAAAAATGCTGTTTGTTCTTACGATATCTCTTAATGCCTTGACCTTCTATAAACGCTCAAAAGGGGATCACCCAATGCATATTTTCGATCTCAAAGTTCAAGATGTCTGCGAGTGCAATGTCATTGTTTACTACGTGCCTGGTATATCAACCTATAGGTCCATTGCCCGACATCTTCCGAATCTCCCACTAGTTGGCTATTACTGTATGGAGTGACTCGGGTGTGTTTTAACGCCATTTGTGGTCATCTACGTGCAAATATATAGGCTCGAAATTGTTCTTTCATGACTAGTCATGCCTTGAATATTTCTGCAGAATGTGCCATTTTGACGATATTATCAGACTTATAGAGGCTGTCAAACGTCATATTACAAGCGTATAAACTGCTGTCCTAAATTAATCTATCACTACCGAGATTTTTTTTTTTAATGACGACACCATGCGTGGACAGTCATATAATAGTATGCATTTTAGTGCCAAAATGTTGTAACTTTTATTCTCCATGTTTTCAGTGGAGTTACAACTGTGTCAGTCTACCCGCATGTGCAGTTAATCATAAGGCATATGTGACAACGAGTAGTGATAAGTTTTAAGTCATGTTAGCTAAAGTCTTCATTCTTCCTATAGTTAAAGGGCATCTTCCCTCCTATCCTCATTAATAGTGCCCCCCCCCCCCCCCACTGAATATGTCATGATTGTGAAACTGCCATGCCCGTTGAACTAATCATACTCGTAAGATATGAGGTTATGGTCGTATATATTGATAGTACACCTTATTATTTTTCCAAACAAAGTAAACCAACTGTATTTCATTTGTAAGATATGTTTAATACAAAAAAAATAAAAAATCTGAATAAATTGAATTGAAATGGAGTTAAATTGAATTATGGGGAAGCAGATAAAATGAAAATTAATAAACTGCAGATATGCTGTCTCACTCGGGATTTGATTAAACTGCCTAACTACTTGGTGCCTCACGTGTATGTGCAGTATGTCTATACATTATCAGAGAGTGTGCGACTCCATTCTGAAGGTGGTTTGACCAATTATTGTCGACGTGTACGCCGCGGAATGGATAGCAGTCTGACGTCACACTGTGCGCTTTCTATTGTGTGTCATTTCTTTGACACTGCGTTTTTAGAGTCACGATTACTGCCTCAAGTTATCTCGGACCAATGCACATTTACGAGTAGCAAGCTCGGCCAATCAAGGAGTGGTGCCCGTTGACGAGGGATATATAAAAACCTGTTGCTTTCTGAAGGAATCACACTTTTGGGTCATCAGCATCACCAGTAACACACAACCACCCATCATCAGAAAGAAGAGATGTCTGGCAAAGCTAGGAGGATCGTTCTCGCCAAGGCGTTCGAAGGGAATGTGACTGGATCCAATTTTCGGGTGGAGTCCTACCACCTGCCGGCCCTAAAGGATGGTGGTAAGACGTGTTCCTATATTCCTCACGTATACAGCTGTATCGATAATCTCGTTAGTTAACGCGATATTATCTGAAAATCATCTGAAACTGAATATGCATTGATTCGATTAAAGTACATTTATATAAGCTTATGGTTCAGCAACTCAAAATCTTGTGAGGTCAATGTGAAATATATTTGTGCGTTCTGAGGTCATAAGACATCGTTATATCCTTATAAAAAACTGTTTTTTAGTCGTCTTTTGTTTTTAATACTAAAAAAAAAGTTGCGAGCTGGGTGATTTTGTTTATCCATTAGTAGGTGAGTAATATAAATTCCTAATATAGTCAGTCTTGAACTATTGCACTATGTGCACTATGTGCAGTTGTACCATCCTCATCCGATAACGTTTTATGTTGGCTTACGTTATGTTTATATTTTGATGATAGTCAAAATGTGTCACCAATATTATTAGTATAGCAATGCCACTTAAAACGCAGTGTTTCAAATATTACCAACCTCTTGCGATTTTCCTTTCTAATCAAGTTTATGCTTATCGTTAACTGCGCAATGCGCATTTTCGGACATACGTCAAAATCTTATCAGGGAAAAGAAGAGATAAAGTTCTGAAGGAATATACGAATAAATGGATGGAACAATGTATTGATGCTTTTTAACAACAAAATTATCTACTTTCTCTAATTCCTTACTTCATACCTGAATGAGAAGGAGCTGTATATTATGATCCTGGGTTGCAATGGATATTTAATTCAAAGACATGGCAGAGGTCATCATCAAAATAATGGCATTGTCCTACTATCATCCTAGTATCAGCCATATAAACTGGGTCTTTGTCCCCTGCGTTGATAATGACTATAAAAGTCGACAATAAGTCACGTATAAACTTTCATATTAACATGCTTGCATGATTTATCTATATAGCGATTTATCTAATACACAATCCAATTTGCATGCAAATCACCGTTGCGTAAATATGACATGGGTTTTCATATTTCTGTTGTGTGATTGACCAGATTAAAGTACATAAAATTCAAACGACTGGATATTATGTGCTACTCCAAACGTAACGTAGTTATATTCATATAAGATATTGAATAAAGCGAACCGCCCCAACATGGGCTAATACCTTCCCCCCTCCCCCTGTAATCTACAAAGTACTGACATTTTGGATCAGGAATAGAAATCAAGTCAGTTTTATTTATTCTTAGGATTTCATAAACAGTTCACATCAGAGTGACTGCATGAGTGTAATATTTCTGCAGGAAAATCTACAGTGAGCATTGTAAAACTTAATAAAAAATAATTCATATCAAGATACCAAAGAAGATAAAGTCTATTATGTGTGTGTTAAAACCTTAAATTTTCAAATGTATACATAAATATATTGAGTAAGTAGTCCACGTGTTGGTGCAGTAATATCAACAATAAAAAAAAAGAAACAAAGTTTATGCTGTCATCACCAACATCAGGTGTGCCGGAATATTATGGGTGATGGCAGCATGAATTGGTTTCTGTTGTATTTATACATATCCTATGTATGCATATCCATATACACATATGAAGAGTTTGTTTGCAAAAACCGATAAGTTCATATTTGGCAAATGGAGGTATTTGCGATTAAAGGTCAAGAAAAATAAAGAGAATAATAAGAAAAAATTTGCTTCTTTTAACCATAACTTCAAAACAAACCTTTATATGTATTGATCAATATATCATTTAAAAGATATTATTTTGTACTTCATGACAGAGATCGTACTTCAAAATCTTCAAAAATGGACTTACCGGTTTTTGAAAACAAACTCTTCCTATGTATATATGTATATGCATATGCATATATCAAATATAATACATATAAAATAAACCCTCGAATAATATTTTATTTACTCATTATTTATCTAGCGATCCACGTCCCACAAGCTTTGCTTTTTAGTGGATCACTATTTTCCATAATCGAATCTATTTTCCGCATGGTCACAAAGTATATAATGTATACATAATTGTTCCTCCTAATTATGGTATATACATATATAATATATATATATATATATATATATATATATACATGTAAATATATGTTGTTATTTATCTCGGATCCCTTATGAATCTTTTGCAAATGTTTGAACAATATTATTCATGTCATGTATACTTTGTACTATCTTTTGATTTTCGTTGATTGGAAATAAACTATAATCGAATTGAAATTGAATTGAATTGAATTGAACCCTTCATATATATGAAGAGCTTGCTTTCAATAGGCACTTAATTCATCATTTTCAAATGGTTTAAGCGCCTTCATAATGTATAGTATATGACAAGTTATTCTGCGTATGTGTATAGTATGTTCTAATGAATACATATCTATATACTTGTAGTTTACTACATTACTTAAATACGCCTTGTATTTAAAGATTTCAGAATGGTGGCATTTGTATAATTATCTTGCACACTTATACATACATGTAACCAGTAATGCAGCATGCTAATTTTAGTTTGCCATACATACATTTCTTATGTTAATCCTACGTTTGTATTCCAGAGGTGCAACTAGAGGCTCTTTACCTTTCCGTGGACCCTTACATGAGGTTAGTAATGTTTAGGCAACAGTCGTGCATTTCTACCAATTATCATTATATTTGATTTAATCTAAGTATGTTGTACAATATGACTGATATATTCAATTTCTGTAACATTTTTAACGTTTATGCTGGAAATGGAAAAAGAGTATGTGAAGGAATGAATGAATGATTACTACGTATATTGTATATGAATATTGTCAATCTTTCTGACAAGGTAAAAAAAAATTGTGCTGTTATTCTCGCTGTAGCGTCGATATGATATGAGAAGTAAGATATAAATCGAATTGAATTACGAATGAAACGTGTTAAAGTGACAGCATTTTACTTATCCATGGTCCACTCTAAAATTATTTCAAAACGTGTATGATACGATATTACTATTTCTTTAGGCATTTCAATATTGTGTTTAGGAAATAATATCAAGCACGAGAAAGAAGATGGCACATGTTTCCCTGTCATTGTGTTTGAATAACTAAAAATGTGTGTATTAATGTGTTTGCCAAATTGTAATCTATCAATAATTATGCTTCCTAACATTCAACATTTTGGGAAGTATCTCTTTCAACTGCTTGAAAGAATCATTATGTGTGTTAAACATTCAGACTGTTTTGGCTTTTAGTTGCCCTTTTCATTAAAAAAATCAAGTTTCTTTTCGGCATAATGGTGTTGAGAAGTAACAACTCTGGTTAAGAGTAAAGATGTCATTTTATAGCAAAGCGTATGAAATCGTCGCCCCTATATTTCTATCCTCCTTTCGTATCTCATCCCCAACCCTTCTTTCTCTTTCGAAGGGTCTGGCCAATCAAAGTGGACGATGTAATGGTTGGAGAACAGGTTGCCAAGTAAGTTTTCCGCCGCAGAATACCATCGTTTCTTAATAATATTCCCGTAACCATTCGGAGACGGACATTAATGATTTAAGAATGCTTGATATTGAGCAATGTGACAACTTTGTAAAATCGTTTATCCATGTAATTTACTGACTGGTTAACTAATGACAAGCTAATGTTTCAGGTATACCAAAAATGGCTATTTATATATTTGCGGTCATTTTGATCACTGAAGCTTGATTAAAATACAGGTGCAAAAGACAACACAAATTACCAATGGGAATGCTTCACGTTCTGATAAGACAAAAGAAATTCATTATTGGAAATGTTCAGGTCCTGATGCCATTTTTGAATGGGAAATATTAGAAACAGGCGGCTTGCAGTATAAAAATTCCTCAAAACATGGTGTAAAATGGTTTTCTTTATCTGCATCTATAGTGGATTCATCTTTAATGTTCGATGTAGCAGTCGAGGAAATTTCAAGCCAGGAATAGATGAATTGATAGGCAAAAATAAAAATGCCGAATACAGGAATTGGCATGAGAAGTTAGGCCATTGATTGTATAGGAGGTATCTTGATATCTCATTGGTCCATTCACGCTGTATAAAGAAATAAGTCAGGCACACTGTATGGGATTTGCACGCAATTTCAGAAGAAATTGTCAGCAAGATCACGTGATGTGCGTGGTAAGATGTCGGTGTGGTGATTTCAAAGCTATCAGCCAGTAAGATATCCAGATATTTTCTATTTTAGATAGAGATGAGCGAGCTCGGCAGACTGATAAATGAATGCAAGATGCATCGATAGGTTGGACACATTTCATATAATTTCATTTCATTATTCTTATTTATTTATTTTCCCCATCAAAAAGAAAACAAACTTATCACAAGTAACAATAAATTATACAAGCAAGTGAAAATTAGGCCTATATCCGGATATAAACTAACTACAAACAAGCAGATTGTAAGTCTACATGATATAGATATCAAACAACCATAATTCATATCAATAAATTTTATATAGTGATAAGATGCGCACCTGCAAAAAATGATATCCATGCACATAATATACTATATCATTTTGATCTTCATGAAATCAACGCGAATTGAAATAGTAGGCCTATTACGGTATAGATGAGAAAGAAAGTGTACATACAGAAAGATACAAATAATATAGAAGCGTTATTTTGTTTGTTTGTTTGTTTGTTTGTTTGATTGTTTGTTTGTTCATTGTCTACCTGAGAAGATGGCTGGATAGCCCATTTTCAGCTATCTAGTTGGTCTTCCGTGGAGTCCAGAGTGTACAGATGACTGAGCTGACGGACAGAGTAAAAAATGTACATCTTATACTTCGCAAATGAGATGGTTTATGGACATGGAGAATAAAAAGACATGAACATGGACAAAACGACTGTCTACTCTGAGTGGTTTAGTAATAACACTGTTGACATTGCCTTTTGAGTCTCAGAAGTGGTGACTATCCCCCGTTCCTCGGTTGCCAATTTAGAGATGATGGATTCTCAAATCTTGCGCTTGTCACCGCAGCAATAATGGCGAAAAAAAGGGGGAAAATGACGGAAAGAATCACTCACGTAAGTCAGATACCAGTCAAATTTCACCGTCTCCTAGTCTGACTGCATGTTTGCTCTCGTCCCACCTACAGGGTTGTCAAGAGCAAAGATCCAAAGGTCCCCGAGGGTTCCATCGTCCAGGCCCAGACGGGTTGGACATCCGGATCTATTGCCAAAGGGAGTGACGTCACAATTGTGGCTGACTACCCCGATCCTGACTGGCCAAAGTCGCTGGCACTTGGCACTCTGGGAATGCCAGGGTAAGTGAAAGATTGATTGATTTGTTTTTTTTTTTTTCACTTTGAGTTCACAAAATTATGAAACAAACATAATAAGGTTAAATCATTACTATACAATAATACTTTGTCCATATTTTGTACAAGAAATTATTTAAACAATGATATATGTACTGACAACATCACTTGAAAAACTTGTAGTCCCCCCCCCCCCAAAAAAAAAAAAAACAATGCGGGAGAGACAATGAAATCAAAAGCACAGCTTGTGTTGCTTATAGTCAATACAAATCAAGTGACATCATTATGGGACACATATCACAATAAACAGAATATGTGTTGGAATGACATAACTGGTGAAGGTCTTCATTTTGGTTTGTCAGCAGAATTACAATTTAATTTGCAACATATATATATATATATATATATTTTTTTTTTTTTAATTTATTCACGTTCCATATTCCACATTTCGTACAAGTTTTATATTCCATTTGATTTGAAGCAGAAATGTTTTTCACACAATGGTCAGTTTGAACCAATAATGCACAAATGTATAAGGACATATAATTAACGTGTTATATGAGGAACCCACTAAAAAGCAAAGCTTGTAGGATGTGGGTTCCAAAAATATAACACAGGGTTTTAGTACAGTATATCAAAGTCAGAAGTGACGTAACATGCAAAATTCAAAATATCGAGAATATTACAATGTTTACGGGATGTACAAAGTATAGTATATACTGTTTTATGATTAACTTATGGTATAAATGCTTAAAAAAGTAGCAAGTTAATGGGTGAGGTCATCCGAGCGAGGCATCATTTAAGTATATGCAAAAAAAAATTAAGCGATTACGGCAAAATAATTACACATAGGATTTTAGAAAATTGGCTTTGAGATTTTTCTTAAAGGAGCTTAAAGAACTTGAGTGCAACCGAACCGAATCTAACTCATTCCAGAAAGAAGGGCCGGTAGATGTAATTGTCTTAAGGGCTAAAACTGTACGAACAGGAGAAAAATGATAGGATTCACTGTGTCTTGTAGGGTAAGTATGAATATCACTGTTTTTCACAAACATTGAGGAAAATATACGAGGAAGGTCACCAGTATTCAACTTATACATGAAAATTCCAACATGATATAAATACAAATCAGAAATTTTTAATATTTGTTTAGTGTGTCTGATTACTGGTTTGTCGGGAATCTTCTCGTCTCAACGTTTACTTTAAACATCTCAAAACAGGAAGACCGCCTATCTGGCTTTCCTGGACATCTGCAAGCCACAGCCCGGAGAGACGGTGGTGGTCAGCGGTGCGGCCGGAGCAGTGGGAGCGGTAGTCGGTCAGATCGCCAAGATCAAGGTCAGTAATGAAACTGGTGAAAGGAACTTTTTTGATTTTTGTTTTACTTCATTTTTCGGTAAAGCGTCACCGCAGCTGTTAGAGCGCTACATCATATTTCCGACGCGCGATGATGATGGGCTAAAATTTAATATTATATAGCAACACCGTTCTCTTAAATCTCAGAACATGACGGTAAGCTGGATATTTCAACAGCTGTTGATGAACATATCAATCCGATCTAAATGAATTTTTCTGAACTTAAACAATGTCAAGAGAATGGTGAAATATGCCTCTGATCCTCCATTTTCATTAATGATTACTCTCCAATTCGACTGTTTCAGCTAGGAGCTATAGAAGTTGACAATGGACAGTCGAGTGATGATTTTTGCCTGTTTAGCCCTAAATACACCTGATATTTGTTCTTCATTCTAAAACTGTCTTCGATTCCTAATTTCAAAGGGCTGTAAAGTCATCGGCTTCGCAGGTTCTGAAGCAAAACTGAAGTACCTGAAGGATCTGGGGTATGACATCGCCCTCAACTACAAGACCATCAAAGACTTGGACAAGGCTATCAAAGAAGCCGCTCCAAATGGCGTCGATTGTTACTATGACAACGTGAGTATCAAACGTTCATGCTCTTACATATCACGGTGTAACTTGCCTCCCCCTCCCCCCCCCCCCCACAAACACACACACACACACACACACACACACACACACACACAAAGACATACAAAGAATATTGCTGAATGAGAGTTTCCAGATGAAGACAACTAACTGCAATACATTGCTGTATGATGAAAATACTTTTAAACGTTTTTTTTTCTCTTTATGATGCTTATGATGATTTTAATTATGAGATAGGAGAACAAGACGGTACAGAAGAAGTTCAAATGTTATTTCTCTGCCGTTTCGATGAATAAACTGCTTCACACAAATTTCCACTGATTATAGCATCCTGAAATTTATTATGGCTCTACTTCCGTTATTAACGTTATGAATTTTACGATTTTCTTCGTCATCATCACAAATAGTTCTCAGGGCTCAGTTAATTTTGTGGAAAGTTTTGTTGCAATCTTGAATTCACATCTATCGTCTACACTCTCAGTACAATGGGTTGTAGTTAACACGGGTGATAACATGTCTCACTGATTTTTTCGCTCTCATAGAATCAAATGAAGGGAAAACAAGACCTTTAAAATGCATCAGAGAAATTAAACGAAAAGCTTGTGAATGATTAATGAAATTCGCGAATCTATTAGGTTTTTTTTTTAAATAGAAATAGTCTTTTTGCTGCTATAAAGCAGCAGGCCTGATTTTCATGAACGCCATTGCGCCTTTAAAATTCGGATTTTGTGTTTTTTTAAGCAAAGTCCGTTGTGACCATGTAAATACGGTGATAATACAGGGTATTGACAGATTTTATGTTAATGTGGGTAAATACCCTTCACGGTCACAGCAAGTCCAACGCCAAATTCACTCGCATTATAATAAATCGCTGGACTTTAGCCCCCGGCCTTGGTTGGTTCGTGCGCGTCCTTTGCTTGAGCGTACAATGTACGTTGATAATTCGTTCAGGAAGTGCGTAGGCGTCCGTCGCTTTCTATGTATAGGTCCTACGCTCCACCGTGACTCAGCGACTTTTCAAATCGCTCTCGCATTATAATATAATTATGCTGATAATATGCGACTGGCTGAACTTTGAACGACTGCATAATTGTGACTTTTTTTTCTATATAAATGTGCACACTGTAATATGATGACGGTGCAGATTTCAGTCAGCATGCACTCTACCATTCTGCATGAAATCCACGTGGCTGTAGGCAACTATGCTCAGATCCATCACTGTCCATTGGGGCTTGAATATCACACCATTTCTATCTTACAGAAACTATTACTGTGTAATGATTCTGGACTTTGGGTTTTGAGTCTTTGCAGGTATATGCGGGTCAAATTAGTGTATAACACATGTGATATATGAAATAATGTACTATATGTTCGCGGCATGAAATTTTCGCGAACTGCTTGTGGTATTCAATGCACTTGTGTAGACAATAACTTTTGCGAGTGCATTTTAATTTCACGAAATTGAAATGCACGCGAACATTCCTCGTTTTAAAGTAATTCGAATTAAGGTGATAAGAAGGGGGAAATAGGTAAATTTAAGCCTACGAGAGACAGAAAGGGGGAAGGGAGAGAGAAGAGAAATGGACAGACCAACAACAACAACAAAGATGGAAATAAGAGGCAATTAGTAAGGTATGTTGAAGTAGAAGTGTGCCGCATATATTCTTATTCAAGAGGACAAAACAAGTTAATGTTTTTGCTGCTATGAATGTATACATTCATCAAAACAAGGTGCGCAAAACAAGATCCAATAAAACACAATAGTAATAATTGATATCATCCAGTCTTCAAACACAACTAACAATGTTTGACCCTAAAAAAAGAAAAACCACCTAAACCTAACATAGGCCTGTATGAAAAGATGTGGACCCCTAATTCTACGCACTCACAAACACGCAGAAACATCCTCACACACGCACGAACACACACACACACACACACACACACACACACACACACACAAACCCATGTAAAACTGTCGTTACGCTCCTCCCGAGGACAAATAAAATGTTTCTTTAGTACCCTAGCTGTCCTCAGTCGATTGCGAGTTGATAGCCGCTGATAGGTTTCATCAGGGAGGTGCTAGAGAAGGAGGGACAACTACTGCTCTCCTTTGAAGTCATGCGCGGCACCGCCGAGAAGTTATGCATTCAACTACAGGTATTACCCATGTGCTTTGACAAAAGAGAGCATCAATAATCGGGACTAGCGCTCTCACATCTAGAAATACTTGCCCCTACTGCAATTCGCTCTCTCTTTCAATGTGATGGCAACAATGAATTTGTGTACCTTGAATTGGAGCAGCGAATCAAAATGCAATGTAAAACTGACAATTTTAACAGCAAATAGTTTAAAAGCACGCTGGAACACGCTTTAGCGGAGTACATTATTTGAAAGATCAAAATATACCAGATTAAAAGATAGAAAACTAACATGCGGAAATGTGCGCATTTTACAAAAATATTAGGTTTTAAAGAGGGTCTAATTTTCATTTCATTTCGATTTGCGCATTACGAAGAAACTAGAAATACATGTTTATAATATTGAATTCTTCTCTCAACTATTCTAAATCAATTCGAGTATTTCATTCAAAATTTTACGGTGAAATAAAGCTTGTAATTCAACGAAAGAAGAAATGGGTTCTTCGTCTCCGAACTTCGTCTTGCAACTAGAGCGGTGCCGAGCATGACTTCAAAGCGAAGTGGAATGCTAGACATCCCATTGTAACGCCTTGAACCCAAACATGTGTTTGCATGAATTAAGAAGAGTTGCCACTCCATCTCTGTAACACCTCCCTGGTTTCGTGTTTTGCTTACTTACATACAATTCATGACGTTTTCTTTATACAGGTAGGAGGAGAGTTTTCCAGTTCTGTTATCTACAACATGAACGTCCGAGGACGGGTTTGTGTGTGTGGCTCCATCAGCGCCTACAACTCCGCTGCTCCCCCGAAAGGTTCGTTTGCAGAGTTTTAGGATTCTAAAGGAGTGTCATAGATTAGAATTAAGAGACTAATCACAGGGGGGGGGGGGGGGGATGGGCTTAAAGGTCGTATACCCGTTCTGCAAACCTCACGAAATTTTGTATAGCTGAAGAATAATGTTTCCCATACACCACACAGTTAAAAAAAGAAGAACAAATCAGAATGGAGAAGAAATGAAATCTTACCCCATGTCAATCGAGATGACTTCCGTTCAATCCAGTTCAGTAGCCTACGTGCTTAATACTTCTTTGGTCAATATGTTTTTACCTACGATGTCCCGGCCTATCTGCCCAGATGTATGATTTGGTACCTGGCACCGCCAGGGTAATGATAATGGTAGAGCCCTCCTGTAGAGAAGTGAAAACACTAAAGAGGCTACCCTGGATAAAGAAGACTATAATTGAAATTGTATTCCTGCATTGCAAAACCAACAAAAGTGGTCGTCAGACATGGATTTTTAGTTAAAAGCTGATTCTGAAAGAGCAGATTTTAAGCTTCAAAATTATACATTAGTCAATTCAAATGAATCCTTCTTACCCATCTGAATATTGTAAGAAAAAAAACCCACAAACTTTCTAAAATGTGAACTGAGAGAAGGGGCACTGAAGTACAGGGTTATTCAAGCAACTAAGTCGTACTGGCTGTGCGATCAATGGGACAAAAAACAATAAGAATATAAATTACCAGAGCAACAACGATAAGGAGATTATCAGATTAAGGTGAAATTGATCATACTTGATTAACACATTCTGTCAATGATTAATACACGTATCAACTTTAAAAGCAGCAGCATCATTGGTTCTAAAGTTATATTACGGTTAAAAATAAACATCATGCACAGTCGGGTTTTTTTTTTTAATGAAAAGGGGGAAAAGTCATAACTAATCACATTATTGTGGACAAAAAAAGTGTCCCAAACTTTAACATTATGTAAACAAAGAATTGATCTTTCAGAAACTATGTAAAACTCAAGACTGGCTAGACTGATCCATTACACCTATTTTCAGTCCTCACACGAAATCAGCGCGTGCGACCTTTCGTTGCTTTTGTGATGCACGGTTACAATATAGATTACATGTATTATGATAATATCGGAGCGTGCTGAAAATTTGGGCTTAAATCACCAACATTCATCCGCCTCTTATGTTGTTCTCATCATCCATAGCTACTTCCCTCCAACTCGCCATCAATAAGAGCAGACTTACCATCACTGGATTCCTGATCTTTGACCACTACGACCGCTACGACGAGGCCCTTCAGGCCCTGATCGAGTGGGTCAAGGAGGTAGGTCCAGAGGACACTTTACTAGCCTATGATCACCATTGATGAGACGATATCAATGGCGATGATCATGATGATGATGATGGCGGTGGTGATGATGACGATGGTGATGATTATGATAATCGTCGGTTATCATTTTCATGATTTTTTTAATTGCAATAGGCATAGTATAATTATGATAACGATATTGAGCATAATTATGATGATGATGATGACTATTATATAATCATTGTCAGTATCATTAGCATTACTATCATGTTATGGGTAGAAGCAGTAGTAGTATGTGGTAGTAGTAGCAGTAGTAGTAGTAGTAGTAGTACACCGTAGTAGTAGTAAAAAAAGGTGGTCACGTGAAATGAAATGATGCTGTTTTAGTGTGAGCATTGTTCCCTTCAGCCATGTTAGCAAAACCAAAATTATTGCTTATAATCTGCTGCACACTCAGGGTTCGTGATAATAACGATGAAAGTAGAGGGGAACTGGCACCTTTTACGTACCACTATAGTTCCTTCTTACAAAACTTTTTTCTGATGTATTTTATCTTGTTTCTAATGTATATGTGTTTATGATATAATTCCTGATTTATTCTGTGTTATGTTTTGTTGGAAGAAGAATGAGAATGAAAATTATTAGACTGAACTGAACTATAGAAAGATTACTTATCATTTTTTGAATGCATCATTTATCCTACCTATTTTTTCAGCCGTCTTTCTAGACTTTCATTTATCTATCCTTATTTCAATCTTTCTCTTTGTATTCATCTTTGTGACAGGGGAAGATCAAGTATAAGGAGCACGTGACCCAGGGCTTCGAAAACATGCCTAAGGCCTTCATGGAACTCTTCTCTGGTTCCAACTTCGGGAAAGCCGTCGTCAAGGTGTAACCACGCCCTCATGCGCCCGCTCGGCAGTTAACTGCCGAGTATTAACAACACCACGGACTTCTCATTAGTAGAAGCGAGATGAGGTGACGTCACAAGCAAGCACACTTTGATAAAAAGCAACAACAAAACAGAGGACTCGTGTCACACTATCTCGTTCTGAATTGAAGTTTTCCCGGCAATAACACAACAACAAATACGATGGAAACACAAAATGCAGCGTTTGTTTTGTAATTTATGTCTGTGCTGAAGTGCAAAATATGGCCTGCTCACTACCAGCTCTTGGGAGGCATTTCTTCGATGCTATTAGTATCCAGAATCAAGCGCGCCAAACTGATTTGAAATTTGAGTATCAGGCTTGTCCAGGATACCTATGGTGCTTGCACGATAATCCATGCGACCTCTTCTCTTCCTATATCTCGGGTATTTTCATGTTATGACCAGTCAAGAATTCTCCCGAAGGTCGCCGTTAGGACTTCATGAAAAAGAACGCCATGATGTGACAGGGTCCACTGTATGCATAGAGCGCATACCTTTTAGGGGGCTCATTAGCATTCTCATGACGTCAACAATACATCCCACGACTTCGCTGTATCGACATGCTTATAGTTCTGCGCGAGATTGCGTATACCATGGCGTGAAGCAAGAGTCGAGTATATCTGTGGTATGCACACATGAAGCCAGCAAACAGCGCCCCCGTTCTGTTTGGTGCGTACAGTGTTTGTAACGATGGGATCAAGCTCCTCCAGTTACTTGTAAGATTTCCGTGGTCATGGCAACAAGCCACTTTCTTCGGATTTTCATTGAATAATGATGGAATGCAAAACGAGTGTAACATTAATATGAATAGGCTTTCATTCAAAAGAAATCATTAAGCAGTGAAATTTCTTTTTATTTTGTCAAATAGTATTGATCCTCAATTGATTACACATTCCTGAAATTAGACGCATATATTCTTCTACTATAGTAATTCCGATGTTTTACACTTCGAACGATGAATCTATCAACCCTTGGTAATTTGAACATTACTATTTTGTGAAGTTGTAAGTAAATGTTTCTTGCACACCTTTGCTGTAAGGTGAACAAAGTTAGTACTACTGATACAAAACTGCAGTTAGAATTTTCACATGGTAATAATATGTAATCATCATTATATCTTGTTTGAGGAGGGATAGAGAGGTGGATTTTTGATCTCCTCGGTAGTATAGTCTCCCTTATTTCACATTCCCGGTATCCATGGTAACTCAGTTTAGTTACGAAAGGAGACTTTGATGATTTCCAATATCAATTCCATTCAATGCATAATACAATTGAATACCTGGAAATGAAAACGGTCCAGGTCGAAATTTAACCATCAACTTTGGAGACCCCTTGCAAAGTAATGAAAATATAGTTCAAATAACTGCTTACCACTTCACTTTGTATACAAGACATATCCATAATTGAAAACAACATAATGTTTTTATTTGTTTGGTTGGTTGGTTGTTTCTTCAAAACTCTAATTGGCGTGGGTCTTTCTTATATTTGGGTATTTGATTTTTAAAAGTTGATGCTTTACAGTCACCGACGTCATTAATCTGTAACAATGGTAACACATCTTCTTCGGACCGAGATGAGGTGAAGGTCTTAATGTTTATCTCAACAACAAGACCAGAACTTACAAATCCCTTAAGAAGCATGTTCTAGCTAATTGCCTTCTCGTATTGCCCATCTCAAAAAGGAGAAGCGAGGCCAGGGGTTGAATATATCCGACATTATAGTTTTGCCAAGAAAGTCGTCTATATATTTGGAGAGCGTACAAACATTGAATAAAAGAGTGACATTCACCACAATTCCACACGCTGAAATGAACGTAAACTTAGAATACGGCGAGATTGACAGAAAAGGAAAGGATATTACAGAGTAGAAACCCTTTTCCTCCCCTTTTGGGCAAGTACACTAAACGTGATAGTCTGGTACCGTGCGGCAGACGTTTCGGAGTAAAATATATTGAGTGTACACCACATTAATCTGCTAGTGGAGAGGTATTAGCGGGTATCATGGTTGTGTACCTTTTGAACCATTCTTACAATGTACACGGCTGTTCATTTTACTGCCACTTCTTTCCACATTCCTTCCGTCAACATGGTAACTCCACTCTTAAATAACGCCCCTTTCCTCTAACTTCAGCCATCAACAAGAATAGAGGTACAAATCCGTCTTGTAGGACTTGTGACTACTTTCCTATCTACTTTCGAAAGTGCGGCTTTATTTTCGTAATGCTATCACTTATCAAGAAAATAAGGTACATTATCAACATGGTTATATACCTTTTTAATGTATGTTATATGCTTCGGAATCATGGCTAATAAAATGATGAAGACAAGAATCGGCTTTTTTAGCGTTGCCTGTAATGTTTTCATTCGTTCTTTTCTTTTTTACCCTTTTTGGCAAAAAGTATAATGTTTTCTAGATAGTAAGTCTAGTCCATTGATAGGTAGCAGAGCTAACATCTATATGATTGTATACACGACGGTTGCGTGTGTGTATATATATATATAATTATATACAGTATATATATATATATATATATATATATATACAGTGTATATATATATATATATATATATATATATATATATATATTGCCAGCAAAGCTTGCACAGAGACGCGGCAGTGATGTTGGGTAGCTGCACCCCTTTAACGAAGCTTTCGGGCTAATTGCCCTTCAACAGAATCTACAATGACAATAAAAACATAATCAAAATCAACCTTGGTGTAAAGTCATACTAAACTTTGCTATACTTAATTCTATACATTCAAAAATGTACAGAACATAACAATAAATACAAATCGTACAAAATTACAAAACATTTTCAACAATTCCAAATAACAAACAAACAAACATAATATTACTAAATAAACTCACAAAACGGAATTCACTCTGTTACTGCTCGGTACGGTCTTATAATGTTGCCAGTGTGACGGGGGGGGGGGGGGAGTGTTCTATACTGAGGCTCGTTCTATTCAATCTCTTATAAACTAAAAACACCATTTTAAACCATCCAACAACATAAAAAACTTCCAAAATTTAATTACAATTTCTACACATTAACACACTTCTTAATATACGTACATACACATCCACATAAATTCATACACATAAATCTATTTGCCCACATACCTACTTACGTACCTCCACATTACTTTGATAACAGTTCGACCTTTACAATGATACATTATTATGCAATTGATACATTGCCTATCATATATCAACATACATTTGCTTAAACCACTACTAAAATTTTCAGTTCCTATCTATCTGAATTATATTCTAAACATATCAAACAATAAAATGTTTATTCCACTGACATTTAAATTATATTGCGAAGTATTGAGTAGATGTTGATGTATGTGTATTACAAAGATATAGTTTAGAGTCTTTAGATAAGTCTTTGCCTTCTCTGTATGACTGTGAGTAACAAGACATAAGATAACGTCCAATCTGTGGAACCGATTAAACATTATTACGCTATAACTTGTCATGTTCATTTACTACGGGGGAACAAGAGGGTTACAGTATCTGTTAAAGATCATGTATTTTGCAAGCTGTTCCCAGAAGTAAGGCTGTCCCTCAAGATTTCGCGGCCACATAAGGTACGCCCGATTATCACTGAGGAACAGACGGATCAGGAACGGCAGATCAGCGTCCGGTATTTCTTCCCGAAACACCAGCACGATCTTTTCCGTCTGCACCTCATTAACATGGTCCAGGGCGAGTCTGAATTTTAGAAGGAACATGTGGTCCCTGAGAGCTTTGGCGCTGACGAGAAAGATCACCTTGAAGCTGTTTTCCACAAGAAGGTTGACGGAATCCAGGTAGTACATCCCAAGCCGAAGGGCCTCATCTCCGATGGCAAGTCGGCCATAATCAGGCAGGTTCTCTTCCATACCACGTATGAAGATCCTATCCGTCCACTCCTCGTCTTCATCGTGTGTGATAATGTACATATCATATCTAAAATCTTCTCTTTGCTCCCGCGGGATGATTTCCCGGTAACCAATGAAGTGGATCTTGCACAAAAAGAGCCCGTACCTGATTTTCCAGCGATTGTAGTAGATCACGATCAGACCAAGTGTAACAAACGCAGCGCTGGCTACCAATGAAAAGTAGAGTACATACTGTGGGCCACACTCTCTAATTGGATTAAATTCAATCAAAAGCTTTCCTGCAGCAGATTTGAATGAACCTTCGTGAGAACACCTGGTTGCGAGACTATATTCAAGCTTGATAGACCTCTGAGCTACCCACTTAGGTAGCCATTTAAGGGAACAGTTGCATGCCCACTGATTATATTCCAATTCAAGTTCCAAAATAGTATGCAGTATAGGCTCGAATGTTGTGAATTGCAGCGTGACGAGCTTGTTGAATGAGAGATTCAATCGGGTTAGATTCACAAGGTGTCGAAACAGATCGGCTTTCAAGAAATGTAGATTATTGGAAGCTAATGATAGTTCTCTCAACTGGATTGTATCTTTGAAAATATCGCCGAGAATATAGCGTAGCTCATTGCCTGCCAGACTAAGAATCTGTAGACTGAAAAGCCCATTAAACACTGGAAGTATCGAAGACAGCATCTTGCATCCATTAAGGTATAACACTTGCAAAGTTGGTAGATTTTGAAAGAAATCGGTGGGCATATAAAACATGTTGGTACCAGCAAGGTTCAATACGCGTAAATCACGCAGTCCTTCAAAAGAGGACATACTGTTCTTGTCATCCCAAAGGTCAAAAACATGTATGCCGGTTTTCTCAAAGCTTATTTCCTGCAGAAGAGGTGTGTAGTTTTTGAATGCTCCAGGGGCAACCATGTCTGGAGGAATTCCCTCTACACCCCAAAAGTTTAGTACTCTCAGAGAAGGCACTTTCAGTTGAAATGCAACTGAGATAGAGCACTCAGTCAAACTTAGATAATTCAACGAGATTAGATCCGAGAGAACCACGTGCGATAGTGGGTCCAGATTATTGTTCGATAAATCTAAAAACTCTAGATTCTTCAAACCATTGAATGCGCGAGTCCCTATTCGCGCAAAGGCGTTCAGTCCCAGGTAAAGTGTAGTGAGATTTGTCTTCCACACATGATTGTCCAAATTTATAGAAGAAATTCTATTGCCTACCAGGGACAGCACTCGTAGCGAGGACATACCCGAAAAGTGGCTAGGTTCAATCTCTTCCAGTCGGTTGGCATTAAGGGCCAGGTTATATACATCAGTCAGATTTTCGAATCCTCTTGGAATAAGTTGTCTAAGTTCATTGATACCGAGGTCTAGCTTACGAAGGTATTTTCCCTGTAATGCACCGAATAGTCCAGGTCGTAAGGAAGTGAGGCCCATTTCTCTGATGTATAGGTATGTTATTGATGACGACGACCTTACACCCTCGAATAGGTGCTGAAGCTCTTTCTCTGGTAGCAGTATTCCACTCATATCCAGGCCTTCGACTCTGAGGGAGGAAATGGTGGCTGGGCTAACGAAGCGTATCGGGTTGTCAGAAAGATCTAGAAGATATACTCTGCAGCCCATGACAAAAGATTGTTCTGACAGTTCAGTAAAATTATTGCCCGGAAGTGAAACGATTTGAAATGCCACGTTGTGGCAATCCGTCCAGCTGATATTCCGCAAAGCGTTGTCTTTTAAACCAAGTGTGGCTGGTACAATCATCGCCTTGAAGATATCATCCGAGACATGAGCAAGGTTAGTACGATTTAGCTGAATGTTTGCTAGGGCACCTTTGGCAAACATGTCCCCTCGTAGTACCGGTAGACGTCCGTTATTCGACAAATCGAGACTTCGCAGAAACGACATCTTCAAAAACGTGCCACTGTCAATGAAAGAAATATCATTTGACCGAATGATCAGAACTTCTAATTGCTTGTAGGGTGAAAACGATGTTTTGTACAAGGCGGTGATCTTGTTGATGCTCAAATCGAGAATCTCAGTGTCAATGGGTAGATCCCTCGGCACCGAAGTCAGGTCCATAGCGCAACACATCACGAGGTGAATGTCTCGCTCAAAAAGACATTTCCTAGATGCAACTGGTTTAGCAGTCGTCTGCATTGTAGGCATCGATACGAGGCTGTGTATTATTAGAGTGAATAGGACGAGATATGTCTGGGCTGAGTAATGCATGTCTTCTGCCATTGTCGCCGTTCTCTGTACCAAAAAAAAAAAGAAGCAAAACATTGACATTTATTCAATCATGAGAGGTTATGATGTCAATAAACAATGTAAATCGACGTATCAGTAATAAGGTCGTATTTAAATACAAACAGTTAAGATAATGTAGTCAACAGGATTCAGCTGCGAGATGTATTTTTCAAATATTTTTAGGAGACAGAAATATACACTGAAAAGATCCAGGTGTTAAATATGAAACACCGAGCTGGTGTTAAATTTCCGGTGCTCATTTATGGTGTTAGATTAACACCTCCTGGTATCATTTAAAGATATAAAATAGTTTTTTAATAGTCTCTTAGTTGCTAGTCTTCTAGTTGATTTTGAACTTCGACAAGACGATCAAGTATTTTCCGATAACGTACTTGATTTTTGAAAAAAAAAGTGTGAATACATTTACACCATAGCTGGACGGGTGTTATACCATTGACATAAACACCAGCACTATCATATCAACACCATGCGATGTCATTGTTGAATTAACACCAACGCAGTGTCAAAATATATCACCAGCTAGTGTCAAATTAACGCCATGAAGTGCCAGGTAAAACACTTTTCAACACAATTACAACACACTTTCTGCACCTGTGGGTGTGGTTCTCTATTTACACTTGATCGGTGTTAGATTTAACACCCATGGTGTTAAAATTCTAACAACGATGTCTTTGCAGTGTACCCACACCCCTTGAGTCTGATTTTGTAGCTTACTGCCGCTATTTGGTGTCCTGCAATGTACAGTTTTTCCCAGGCAGTCTATTCATCATCAACACTCATTGCCAATTCGTAATTCACAAAACAAAGACCTTTGAGTTAGACAGTGTATTATTGGATGTCAAAACTGATACATCCAATCTGTGCTTCATCATTATGTCCACATTTCTAACATTTCCAGTTTCATTAATCTCAATTTAGAAACATTAAAGATCAAAGACAACAAAATGATTTTATTTTTCTAGAAAGCGTTCAATCCATTTTTGTTTGTTTCCAAAACGTGCTACATCCAATATAACAACCCTTTCCTCGACTGACCAATCAACGAACAGCATTGTGACCTGCCATAGACTGACCCCATGTGAAAAGTGTGTACCATGTTTGCATGATACTGTACATGCATTATCGTAAACTCTTCAATGTAAAGTTGGTCAAGACACGTTTGCAACACCAGCAGAAAGTGCATTACATCCTCAAAGTCCGGTGAAAGATTTACAGATCGAAGTACGTACTTCTCTGCTTCAAAGGGTGAAATGTGGTACACTTGTTGGGTTCAAAACAACAGTTTACAGCAGCTGCATAAAGTACGTTATGATAAGAACACATTCGAGCCTCAAAATCAAGTAAAAGGAGTACAAATCAAACTACTTGCACGCATCTGGAGTTGTGAAGATTTGCAAGACACAACTTTCAGCAGATGCAGAAAGGTACAACACATGAAGTATAGCCCCCATATCAGGCATAATATACTTGAAAATCGAACTATCCCGGTTTTCAAGCCATTGAAATGAAATTTGGCACACGTGTTGAGTTTAACAGGCAACTATACAAAGCACATTTTCCAGTAGAAAGGGCATTGTCATGATAACACACATTGCTAGTTTAGCCTCTGATTTAAAGTAATGTGAGTTTTAATGTTTAAAGGGCACTTTCTTATTTCTTTTCTGTCATAAATCAACTTGGTCGATCTAAACAATGTAGCTTTAAAACTCGACCCCGTCTTGGTATATAGCAGAGAGCTGCGGACCAAACCTCTAGCACCACCATGGGCCCTAACTCTCAAATCCATTCTTTAGGTACGGCGTGTGATGGAGGTGCGAAATATCGATTATGACAAAGAAATCAAAGGTCAAATGCTATAACCTTAATTACAGTTTATAATTTGAGTAAGCATAAAAAAAATCCGACTTCACAATGAGTGCATTAATGTTCTTATAACGAGGCGTGTGTCGAGGGAATTCCCTGTAGGGAAAGAACACTGTGTCCCTTCCTTATAGTCTGCTCACACGTGAAAACGCTCGAATTTAACAGTGTATAGATGTTTTCACACTGTGGTCTGTTTTTTTCACAGGGCATTCACATACAAGTATCAATGTTCTGTTCACACTGTTAATATGCCCGATTTTAACAGTGTAAAGAGATTTCACACTGTGTTCACAATGTGTTCACACAGTGTGGGCCACTGTGTTGTTTTCAGCAGGACATTTTCTTTTTTTTAACGACGCCCTGATGAGGTAAGCTCCTAAATGCAAAGAAAGTTTATCTTACCTGCGTCAATCTACATGGAAGTCTACAAACGAGCTCAGAGAAACCATCGGCAATAGCTTTGGTGGCGATCTAGCGACAAATAATCCGTCAGTGGCGAACGACCTTAGCCGAGTGCAGGCGTGATCTTCCGATGTACAGTCGTAAAATGATATAAATAATACTTCTCATATATAATTCTTGTCGATGCGTACCTGCACGTAACCCACATGCTCCAGCTACAAAGCGTAATAAACGAACCCAGTGATGCACTTAAAGGGGATGTTAAAGTATTTGGATTGGGCTTTTAATCTCTTTGTGAGATACCAAGAAACCACATATTAAATAATACAGACCATACATTCCTAATAGGAATTCAAAGTTTATTAGATGACATCAGTTTTGGAATGCCTGAGACATTAAAAAAAACACTCAAAAGCGATCCTTATAAAAGGTGAGTCCTACCTTTTATTAGGATTCCTCTGTTTTGGATATCTCCGCCATTTCAAAACCAATTTTTAACAAGTAAACGTTGAATCCCTCTTGGAATCACATGCTCCTTTATATATCATAACAGGTTTCTCATTATCTCACCAAAAAAGGGGTAAAATTTTGAAGTTAGGTTTCAACCAAAACTAAATGTACCAACCCTTTAAACACCTGGAAAAAATAAATCAGCCAATTAGGGGAGGGTGACAATTGCAAAGGATAGATGCTAAGTCCGGGTGAATATTAATTGCTAAGAGTAGTCCAAAAGCAGTAGACAATGATTGATTGTCGCAGGTTTTGAAACACTTTAGAATGTACACGATGTATCAAGTTAGTTTCGACAGTCTGATGTGTACAGACTGAATAATGTCAGAGATTGATATACAACTAAGTTGCCTTCCATGATTTATTGCCACTTGGTCATATCAGATGATCCACTTCCAAGTTCGTCTAATACCACGTACGGCTGAACTCATTTGCTCTACTTTTACTTTCGTGTATAAATGCCCGTTTAGTCTACTTCTCACTTGGTCTAATGCCCAGCTCGGCTACTTATCGTTTCGTCTTATAGCCAGATGGTCTAAAGCAGTTTTGTCTCTATGGACTTTTTCCCATTTTGTCTGATATACTGTGGGCATTAGACGATGTGGGCAAAGCCCATCTGGAAGTAGATCACCTGGTAATGAGGCTAAAGCCCTGGTCACAACTCGCCGTGCATGCGTTTAGTCCGTACGTTCTTGGCGGAGGCCACAGCATTTACGTTTTTTCTAAAAACGGGGGGGGGGGGGGGGGAGGGGGGGAGGAAGTGACTAGCGCAGGGGGGAAGTACGTCAACGCACGACACTCGCACGATTGCGCAGGATGTAAGTACGTGGCCCGCACGCCACGCCTGGCCATGTGGGGTTACGTGCATCGTACGTTATGCACGTGGTAAGTGAGTTGTACGTGCTTACAACTTACAATCTGCGTGCGATTGCCACGTTCTCTTGCGGAGGCTGTAATTACACGTACTGCTCACGCACGGTATCCCTACTCTGTCGCATGTTGTAAGTGCGTGCAAGTGCGATGATTTTTTCCCCGTCAGATGCTAGGGGTAGGCCTAATGATAGGACCACCTTCCGAGTTTCTTCAGCTGTATAATCATACGTCTTCTCCATACGTGTAAATGGTAGTTTATCCTTCTGTGTGTCATATTCATTTAATGTCTATAGGAATTTATATTTTGTTGAAAGAAAATGAGATTGAAATAAATGAACTAAATGAAATATGTGCATATTTGACTCAATGACAGAGAAAGGGTTAATAGGCTATATATCAGGTATAGGACATAGGTAACATCACGTACAAAAAGGCATTGTATACCTGATGTAGGCTAATAGACTACTGTCAATATCAGGTAAACAATGACATTGTATAACATTATTTTGGTTGAAACATCCTAACACATTGGCGCTGGAGGTGAGATGCATATGATTTGCTGTTATGAAGTCTGCCATCTTTATACCCAGTTTCAGAGGTGATGGCATTTCAGCCATGGAGGCATTTTGAGCTAGATTTATCAGCATATTACTAGAACAATGAATGTAGGCCTACGGTTTTGCAGTATCTGAGTCTTAAGGTGTCACGTTTGCAATTAAGGCCCTATATAAGGTAATACTGTCATAGATATATCTTCCTTGCTTAATTTCAAAATATACACATTCTCAATTTCAGAGAATGGTACTGACTTTATACTGTTCTGCATACACAATGATGGTCAGTGCCTTTTAACCACGCTTGTGCAGGTCTTGAATGTAACAATTTTTCAAAACTCCAAAAACCTGGTCACTTCATGTACTGACCACTCATGCAGGGCTTAAGATTTCTATATGCTTTGCTTCTTCAAGCAGTTTTTGACTGTGTCTTTAATGTGCCGCAAAATATGATACAAGTGTATATATATTATATATATGGAATTATATATATATATATATATATATATATATATATTTTAATTCTTTTTTGATAACCATGGTCATTACTCATCGCCTACCAGGCAGAAGGGTCCTATAACATGACATTTTGGTGTGTGACACAATTCGAAAGAGTTTTGAAAGCCTTTCTAGTGATATATAACAATTATTTTTCTGTGTATGCGATTTTTTCGGTTCCATAATCCTTTCAGGGCATTTCTCCCCGGTAGATGAAACAGAACAGTATGAATATATAATTGCCAACATCAGGACATCTTGGAGACGAAATGATGATACTCGTCTTTCGGCTCGGCTCGTGTACATTGCAGAAATCACTGCGCACAACTTGCGTTTTAAGTGCGGAGCAGGTGCTTATTCGGCAAGTTCGGTACGGTCTGCGTGCTCTATTGAACAGTTGAACTCAGGGAAGTGTCGAATAAGCACGGGCTGCGCACTTATTACGTGCTCAACACGTACCTGCTACGTGCGCCGTCCGTCGAGCAAGTGACGGTGGGAAAATCTTAAAAGACGCACGGAGTCAGCGCGTTGTACGCACGTTCGCTGTAGAGGGCACGTACGTCGCCTGCACTTAGGGTGAATCCGTAGCCCGAACGCAGAGAAAGTTCCTCGTGTCCTAAAAGTGCTACGGCGTGTCTGCGTGCTCCAAAATCCGTACTGAGGCGGTACTTACTACGTACGGATCCCCAAATTTTGCCCACGTTTTTGCAAGTAGACAGCACGCACTTGCAAGTACGGCGAGTTGTGACCACGGCTTAAGTGGCAACTGGACGAAATTATCATGAGACAAACTGGTTGTAGATGAAACAGGATTACACCATGTGGGTTGAGACTAAAGCCGTGGTCACAATTCGCCGTACTTGCAAGTGCGTGCTGTCTACTTGCAAAAACGTGGAGAAAACTTGGGGATTCGTACGTAGTAAGTACCGCCTCAGTACGGATTTTGAAGCACGCAGACACGCCGTAGCACTTTTATGTCACGAGGAACTTTCGCTGCGTTTGGGCTACGGATTCACCCTAAGTACAGGCAACGTACGTGCCCTCTACAGTAAACTTGCGTACAACGCACTGACATCGTGCGTCTTCCTACCGTCACTTGCTCGACGGATGGCGCACGTAGCACTTGCGTGTTAAGCACGTAATAAGTGCATAGTCCGTGCTTATTCGGCACTTCATGAGTTCAACTCTTCAACAGAGCACGCAGATCGTACCGAATAAGCACTTGCTCCGCACTTACAACGCAAGTTGTGCGCACTGATTTCTGCAAGCCCAGCCGACGGACGAGCGTCATTGATATTTTCGTCTCCAAGATGTTGGCAATTAGGTATTCGTACTGTTCTACTTCACCTAGGGGGCATAAATGCCCTTTTTGCCTCGAAAAAAAAAATCGTATACACAGAAAAATGATTGTTATGTTACATGAAAGAGCTTTCAAAACTCTATCGAATTGTCATCACAAACAAAAATGTCATGCTATAGGACCTTTCTGCCTGGCAGGCGATGAGTAATGATTGTGGTTATTAGAAAAAAAAAGAGAGAAAAAAAATATATATATGTGTTATATATATATTATATTTTGCAGAACATAAGAGACAGTCAAAAACTGCTTGAAGTAGAGAAATCTTGATCTCTGAGTGGTCAGTGCATGAAGTGACCAGGTTTTTGGAGTTCTGAAAAAATGTTACATTCAAGAGTTGCACAAGCTTGGTTAAAATGCATTGGTCATCATTGTTTTTGTAGAGCAGTGACAAAGTCAGTACAATTTCAGTTTTAAAGCTGAAATTGAGATTGTGTATATTTTGAAATTAAGCAAGGAAGAAATTAATATGACAGTATTACCTTATTTAGATTACAAACGTGACACCTTCAGACTCAGAGAAAACATATGCATCTGAAATAACAAACGTATATTCTCAGCTCATGTCCAGTGCCAATGTGTTAGGCTATCTAAACCAAAATGTTTTACAATGTCATTGTATACGCGATGATATATTTATACGTGTACCTGGGCCCCATTTCATAAAATAAGTTAGGATGCCAGTCAGGAAGCTGGATTCTTGTCGTTACTATGACAATTGCCATTCCAGCAAGAGTTTCTATCATATCAACTTTTTATGAAATAAGGCCCAGATGTATTAACCCTTTCTCTGTCAGTGAGTCATATATTCACACATTTCACATATAAACCTGTGGACATGAAATAAATATGGTACACAGAAGGTTAAACTGCCATGTACACGTATGGAGAAGACATATGATCATACATCAGAAGAATCTCGGAAGGTGGACCTACAGGCCTACCTCCAACATCTGACGTGGGAGAAATCATCGCACTTGCACGCACTTACAACATGCGAGAGAGTAGGGATACCGTACGTGGGCAGCACGTGTAATTACAGTCTCCGCAAGATAACGTGGCAATTGCACGGAGATTGTACGTTGTAAACACGTATAACTCACTTACCACGTGCACAACGTACGATGCACGTAACCCCTCACGGTCAGGCGTGGCGTGCGGGCCACGTACTTACACCCTGCGCAACGGTGCGAGTGTCGTGCGTTGACGTACTTCCTCCCTGCTCTAGCCACTCCCTCCCCACGTTTTCAGAAAAAAAAAAACGTGAATGCCGTGGCGTCCGCCAAAAACCTACGGACTAAAAGCACGCACGGCGAGTTGTGACCAGGGCTTTAATGGCTATTAGAGTCAAGTCAAGTCAAGTCAAATCTACTTGACTTGACTTGACTTGACTTGACTTGACTTGACTTGACTTGACTTGAAGTGAGAGTAGGCCAAGTAATAGATCACCGTCAGGGAGGAAGCATATCCTATGCAACTATAGCTGTGAGGTGACGGATATTACAGTGATAACTAATCTGCACATGCTGTACATTCATTGTTTTATGCTATAAAAATGAGACGCTTTTCTTTTTTGGTATGCAATTATGCAACCGTTGATATACAGTAATATATTAAGCATGCTTTCTCGAAGTCCGTATAGTGAGTGTATGCACATGACTACTTTAATAGCATGCATAACACAGCGTTACACCTAGGCATATAGCCTACATCTAGAAATCAACGAGCACATATAAGACGTTTTGATTGGTTAAAGTAAATTTATCGGCTTATCCACCCCCCCCCCCCCCCACCCACCACACACATTTATGGCTGTGAAAAAAAAACCCGGAAAATCTCATTACTTTCGAGGCGGGTTTCTCTAGAAGATTCTCGAAGATTCCTGAAGGGGGCAGGGAAAGGGTGGTTAATGTAAAATTTAACCACAGTAAGATGAAGTTGAAAGGACGGTAGCAACATTATTGCAAAAAATAGGATTTCATGCTATTATAGGAAAACAGGAGTAACAGAACTGATAACGAAAACTGAGGAACAATTTGAGAAAGATTTAAAGCACTTTAAAGCAATTGCAACACATTTTACGAATCTTCTGTTTTTTAATAATTGTCAAAAGGAAACTAAATATCACTACTTCAGCTTGTAGATGCATTTCCCTCTTATCATAATGTGAAGATTATGAGATGTAGTAGACAGACAGACAGACAAACAACAAGAAAAATGCATTCGCACCTTCGGCACCCTTCTGGGAAAATGGAAAAAATGCTCATCACCATGGTTACGCTTTAGCTCAAACATTTCAAATTAAAAAAGAAAAGCGTCACGCTCCCATGTGTTACGCGCTTACGAGGGAAAACAAAATTTAATGAACTTGATAAATATGATAAACGACATTGATAATCGAGTGGCACAGGCAATTCATTAGTTTTATGCATGCATGTAATGGCCTATACCCTATGACTTTAATATCTAATGGCTTTATCAGTAAAGGGAAAACAAAACAAAAACAAGATGTTACCGTCTCAGTTCAGTGAAGAGCATCGCTGCGACAAAATTAATGTAGCACGTATACACGCAGTAAGCGTTTTTCACATTTCCTCGCCCGTCTGGTACAGGTTTAAATTTAGATGTCATTAGTAAACAGATAATAATGCTCGGTACTGGACGAGGAAACCTTTCCTGTCAATCATATTACATGAAAGTCGAAGCTATTAAAGGGTGGATGCAGGAGTTCCGTAAAGGGTGGGGGGGGGGGGGGGATCGAGGAAGCGCAGCGGCCGAGCCCGAACGAGCGGGCGAGCAAAGGCAAAGGGGGAAGGTGTTGGGGTGTCCCCCTCCATCACGGATGGGACTTAAAATATATATGTATATATATATATATATATATATATATATATATATATATATATATATATATATCATATCTATATCTATATTTATGTGTGTGTATATTCATTTATTTATGTTGGTCATCGTGCGATCTTATGCCTACTTTTGTGTATTTTTTTATGATTTTATATCTCTTTCTAATTCTGGAAATATCAAAATAAGACAAATCAAAGGGGCGGGAGCCCGATGCGCCCCTGGATCCGTCACTGCTATCCCACTTTGTTTATCGAGAAAATATAATTGCAGTAATTTTAATCTCGACAAATTATCGAGCCGTGGCAACAGGCAAACACTGAAGAAGTGTAGCAACATGATATCAATTAATCGGAATTAATCTATCCGTTGTTATCAAAAGGGTTCTGTGAGATATTTTAACGAGTATCAATCGTCCCCTATTGAGCCTGAACGCGTACGTATCTAACCAGCAAACCTACGTGTTAAAAAACAAAACCAAACTGAAATCAAACGATATTGTCTTTCTTCTACACAGCTATTTTAAAAGATATTCAATTCCAAAGTTGGTTCTGGAAAGTCAAAAGTGGTTCCACATCTTCACTAAGAGACTATCACTAGCAAGATGTAATGAGTTGATAAGCTACCTCTGGAACCTCCATAAGCCATTTCCTAAATAGGCTCATGTCAAAGGACCTTTTCTGTTGTTGTTGTTGTTGTTGTTTTGTTTTGTTTTTAGTTGTTTAGGCACTTCAACCGTTTCAAAAAAAAAAACATAATTAATAAGCTTGCCCGACGTATAACACTTTATTGAAAATATGCTGAAACAAATAATGAACTTGAGCAGAACAGGTGACAAGAACGGCATGTCAATTCACACTTGGGAAATCGTAATTTTCAGTGTTTTGCGTTTAATGTATGAAGAAACGTGATAATGTTCCCAAATATTAACACATTTAATATTGCCAAATAACAGGCTTATTGTCAGGTGGATGTGCCGGAAGCACCATTTATCACTAAATGATAATCACTCCACAGATGCTTATCTAAGGGAGGTTACAAACCAACATGGCTGTCAGTCGTGCTAATGGCCCTTTTCTGCTCATGTGCGAAGTGAAATTGTTATTTTAAAAAAAAAAGGTCTATCGGGTCACCCATTGCCATGACTGGTCACGTGACTGTGTAGTTCCGTGTCTTCTTCAAAACGGTCTTCATGACCATTTTCCGTCGTCATTTTTTCGAGTTAGTCATTATCAATATTGAGATTAGAGGAAGTCAGCACTCTCATGCATCGTTCAGAGAGATGTCATTAATTTTTGAGGGGCAACTTACAAGAGGGTATGTAAACATTACAACATGACATTGATAGTAATCTGAATGGGTTTCAAGATGCTCTGGTAAGCCATCATTTGAACAGGTGTATTTTCTTGTCATTTGTCCTTCTTCTTTGACATTCATTATACAGCTTTTGCTAAAGTGAAATGTTCTTAATGGCTATCAAAGCAATTATTTTTCTTCCTATTTATTTATTTTTTCTTTGCATAGCGAGCGCTCTACC
Source organism: Diadema antillarum (assembly GCF_040938485.1). NCBI lineage: Eukaryota > Metazoa > Echinodermata > Echinoidea > Diadematoida > Diadematidae > Diadema > Diadema antillarum. The sequence continues at coordinate 166,649 of NW_027272288.1, read as the reverse complement.
CTCCAAGGTTACTGTTAATGAGATTTTGTCATTACAGTATTTTTCATTTGCTCAGCGATGCATGGGTTTTCATACGAAAATTTAGATTCAATTTTAATTTCATCGCCTGCGGTTACACAGAGGAGATATTTTTTTTTTCTGATAAGTTGCATTTGTTTGAGTTTGAAAAGTATTTTTTTGCTTGAAACACCTTCCCCATCTTAAATTTGTGATGTAGTGCGTTTTTCCAATGAATGTTCACAATTCACTCCACTTACATGACGTTACCGTTCCGCAACTCACTTAGAATCAGTTTGTGACAACTAGAGGACGGAAATTTTCAATTGAAACAGGAGTCGGGCAGCCAATTTGTTTCGGGCCTCAATTGGTGGTGTGCGCCCTGTGTAACATTGCTGGTTTAGTGATAGTACAGTACATCGATGGCTTTAAAGCACTCTGCTGTTTTGAATTTGTGTCTGGGAAGCTGACGGTTGTTTCATCAAGTCACTTGCATAATTCTCTTCCTTGGCTGTACAGTGGGCAACGGATTTGTTTCGTCTTGTTTTGTTTTGTTTTGTTTTTTGTTTTGTTGTTGTTGTAGTCGTTGCTGCTGTTGTTTGTCTTCATGCAGTTTCATAGAGGGAATCGGAAAGGGGCCATCCCACGAGCTCACACCAACGAGTCCTCTCGCCCACGATCTAGACATTGGAGATAGGTCGACAAGTCATACTAGTACAATCCACGAGGTAGACACAAGTAGAACATGCCCACTAGCTATAGACACTAAGTAAACAGGCCCATGAGGTAAACACTAGGATAAAAAAGGCTCAAGAGCACTAAACTAGGCAAATAAGCCCAACGAGCTCGACCTTACGTATATTAAAATGAGCATTATGTAATGTCCAGCTCTTTTGCCTCTTTTTGCCTAATTCGTAGGCCTTTTTCTTTGCCTATAGTGTCGAGTTTATGGGCTTTACTTCGGTAGTGTCTTCGGTCGTGGACCGTATAACTCGTGGACCTATGGTTTTAGTAACGAGTCGAGCCGGTGGGCCTTTTACACTGATGTAAAATGTGGTCAGATAGTATCTGGCTCGTGGGCTGTATGACTCGTGGATTGTATGACTCGTGGGTTGTGTGACTCGTGGGATGTTTGAGTCGTGACGTGCATCCACCAGAACGAGAACATCACAAATCCGAAAACAAGGAATTTTCATCTTCGACCACACAACTTCCACAGCGTTTCACCACCGTTTCGAAGTTCAACGACGAGCATTAACAAGGCAGTGAAAAATGCTCCTAAAGTCTTTCAGAGCAACAATGGTGGGACAAGCTAAAACCGTAAGTCTTAATAATGTGTACACTGTAGGTCTGTTGTCGGGGTTTTTTTACGTTGTTACCCACGCCGATGAAAATCGGCAGGGGGTTATGTAAAGGGTTCCGTATGTTTGTTTGTTTGTTTGTTTGTTTTTTTGTTTGTTTGTTTGTTTGTATGTTTGTTTGTTTGTTTGTTTGTTTGTGTACAAGATAACAAGAGAACGGGTAAACGGATTTGCACGAAATGTTCAGGGAATGTTTGGATAATGACAGGAAAGAATTGATTAGATTTTGGTGATAATCGGTTGACCCTTGCAAATTCTGTGTGACCTTGAAGTTTTGACCCCATGGTATAGTGACCATTCCGAAAATTTCCCGTTTCTCACTTTGCGATTTTCCGCTACCATACGAAAACATAAACTCCCCAACGATCCGACTTCGCTGCTCAAAATGTTCGTAAGAATTCCGAAATTTACGTTTAGGCCTATTTGAGGGACTATGTCCTTCTAGATTTATGAAAGTTCGTTCTCCGTCATCACAAACTGGCCCGTATTTTGATGATTTTTCAAATTAACATTGATTGTTTTTTTCGTTGGAGGAGCATTTTGCTCGGTCGCAGTCACACTGCACGATATGCGTGCTCAATGTCAATGCGTGTGCAAGGCCGCTGAAAATGCATCGCGCTCTACACTGTTGGTGCAAAATTGCACCGGGGACGTTGCGGCGCTCGTTGGTGGCCGAATACTGGTGCAGTAGACATTTGCATTCAACCCTTGCATTGAATAATTCCCGTAGACACTAATCATAGGGGTAATTGCCTAGGGGTACGTAAATTTTGTTTTTCTTTTTTGCTTTTGTGGATACCATCAAAGATCGTACACTCATACGACCTTTGATATTTGATGATTTTTCAAATTAACATTGATTGTTTTTTTCGTTGGAGGAGCATTTTGCTCGGTCGCAGTCACACTGCACGATATGCGTGCTCAATGTCAATGCGTGTGCAAGGCCGCTGAAAATGCATCGCGCTCTACACTGTTGGTGCAAAATTGCACCGGGGACGTTGCGGCGCTCGTTGGTGGCCGAATACTGGTGCAGTAGACATTTGCATTCAACCTAGGGGTAATTGCCTAGGGGGTACGTAAATTTTGTTGTTCTTTTTTTGCTTTTGTGGATACCATCAAAGATCGTACACTCATACGACCTTTGATATCATCACACTCTCGGCTTGCTATAATCAAAATATCCCGCAAGAAAACGGCGTATTTCTCGATTTTTAGCGCTTTTTCCGCGACCCGTCGCGTAGACAATACTCTTAAAACTGGACTTAATTCGCGCGCGCTTGGAAAAGTTCCGATTCTGCACTTTTGACGGTGGAATTTGGGATTTTCGATGGATTTTTGGAGGAGACTTAAGGACTTTCCTGTACGTGAATGAGTGTTAATACCGTATGTGTAATGATGTGATTTGCGTGTGATGTGACTGTAGAACCAAAGATCGTACACTTCAGTGTACGATCTTTGGTAGAACTCACTGGCTGGTGATAAAGCACACTGGCAATTAGGTGGCCGAATTCTGGTAGATGACCGAATGCACATTATGTTTACCCCGACTTTGTACTTAGGCGTGGGTCTGCCGCCTTTGACGGCCCCTCTCTAGTTGGTGTCTTGTTTTGTTTTTCCCTTATCCAAATTTGATCAAAATTTGATTGCAGTGAAAAATGTTCAACCGTTACATAAAAAACACTAGAAGAGGGAAACTGCATCTAAAAACAAGAAGTTGTGCTAAACAACAAAAACAACTAGAGAGATTAATCCCGAGTATGCTCAGGTAGGTGTCTGTGGTGGAACGTGTGGTATAACAAAATCAGCTCGTCTTCACCGGCTTAAGTATCCTTTAGACATGGTCTAGGGCAATTACCCCAGACCCTCTTCGTGGCCTTTATCCTAATCCTAATCCTGAACCTAATCGTAACCCTATCCCAAAACTCCTATCCATAAACCTATAACCCTAACCCTTATCTTTACTCGGGGGTAAGTGCTCAGATATACGTTTAGATAGTTAACAGTGACTAAGCATAGAAGATTCGTTACGCATAATGTATTTGCTTTGAAATGCGGAGACTTCGAAACATTCTATCATCACCCAGATTTACGATACACCACAATTCTATACGAATATTAAATTTCTGCTGACTTGCAGATCGCTTTCCGACACGGAAACGGCAGTGCCTGGGTTGAACGTGCAGTGTTTCTGGTGATACTCATTGGTAAGATTTGAAAGGCTTTTGGTGAAATATTCAATTTCTTCTTAAAGGAAAAAAATCGTATAATGTATAAAATTGAGAAAAATTGAAATTGTTACCGTATACATGTATTATAGCACTGTCACATGAATGCTTCAAAGGATGATGTTGCAACGAAAAAAGAAAGATGAGTGTAAAGTTGTGATAAGGTTGCATATGATCTTTCTGCTGAGAACTACGTCTTAGCGGGAGTAATTTTGAGAGGGGTGCTGCAGCAGAGGGATTTGAAGGGATCCTGTTCGTAGACCGTTTTGCTCATGGGCTGTGTGACTCGTTCGCGGTATAATTCGTGAACTCTGCGACTCGCGGGCTTTATTACTCGTGGGCCATGAGCTCGTGACGTGCACCCGAGAATTATAGTTAATGTTTAGAAGAGCTTAATAGGTATACTTCACTCTCCTCTTTGATCACTGATTTTCAGAACTTGACTGGGATTTTATTATTTCTGTTTCTACTCCAATCGTACATCTTTAATTTAATTTAATTTCTTTTCATTTTATTTTCATTTCCAAAAAACATATAAGGTACTAAAGCAAAATGTAATAAAATTCAAATATATTTTGCATACATATTTGCATATAAAATTTGCCAATACATACCAAATCGATATCTTTCAAAGCGACATTAGTGACAGCAAGCACGGGCGAGGCCTCATCCGTCACTCACGGACCACGCCCCGCTGGTGTGGTAATAACGACGGATGCTGTCGATTTCGGTAAATTAATCGACCCCTGCAAAAGCATTCCCGGATCTGACGGGAGGTCTATCAAAACATTCCCATTCAAGGTACCTAACGTCGCCGGTTTGGCTGGAGTACGGAGCCAAGTGGCATGTTTTCCGATGCCTGCCCGGTTACCTGCGCAAAGTAAGAAATCCGCGCTTATAATATTTAACATTTTGTCCATCCTTAATTCTGACAGCATGCATTCTTGGGATTTTCTTGAAATCAACGTTGAATTAAGCTCTCCTTAGTTTTTATGGGCGTTGCCACTGACAACTACCAGTATTATTATCTCATGCTTAATATGCTGCTTTTGTTACAGTAGCAGTTTTACGACGCCTTTTGGGAGACCCAATGACTGTGAAGTGAAGTGTACGGAATAGCATGTACATTAAAACATACACAATATAGCAGCCGATAAGCTGAATTGTTGTTCACATCACCATTGTTAAAAGTAAACGCTCAAAATTGTTAATTATAAATATAAAAACCTGGATAAGGTGTATATACCCTATTTATAAGCTAAAGCTTAAAATTGTTCAAAAACTTTGAAAACAAGATGCAAAAATGGAACATGACTATGATTCCAAATCACTTATAAAACAAAAAGAAATCATGTAATCACTATTATGAATGAAGAAACGAAAGTGTAAATAAGAAATATCTATTTAATATCTGTGATACTTGCTAGATCTTGTGTTCCATTAATATGTGAGAAGAAAGAAGTCCAGCATTGGAAGAAAGACGAACAATGAAGTGAGAGAAAAATTGATAGAGAAGGGAAGAAGAATGGAAAAGAGATGAGAAGGAGAGAAAATAGAAATGAAAGACAAAAACAGGAAGATAGATAAACAGAGTGAGCAGCAAAAAAAAAAAAAAAAAAAAAGAAAGAAGAGGTGGTGGGGGAAGATGGATAGAGAGAGTGAGAGACAAAGAGACAAAATGAAATGGGAAATAACCTTATATTCATGAGTGACTATAGATGCAAATGACATTTGATATCATATAGGTTCTTTACCTTTTTCTTTTTCTATTTTGGTAGTCGATGAGTGCGCAAGTAACCCCTGCTTCAATGGCACCTGCAAGGATGGTGTCGACCGGTACTCGTGCGACTGTAGCGGGACTGGTTACGAGGGAACCAATTGTGAAATATGTGAGAGTCTATATGCTCATGTCCCTCTCTCTTTCTATCCCCCCCCATCTCTCTCTCTCTCTCTCTCTCTCTCTCTCTCTCTCTATATATATATATATATATATATATATATATATATATATATATATATATATATACATATACATATATATATCGCCATCCATCCACCACCTCACTTTTACAGATCAATATCATCACAAAACTACGCAAACCTCATAGGACTGTGCATCCTCTGCATTGCTATTTATGATGATAACGAATGGCGACACAGAGATGTTCTATTAAGAACCGACTTATCTTGCTGTAACACGCATTTCCCATAGACACCTGCTCGAGTTTACTCGGGACTGGTCCTCAACGGGTTAAAATTCTTATTTTGTGCGTTTTTCAGTCTGATTTCATACCGTAAGTTTATGCGGGGTCATCTTTCTGCTGTCAAGCTCTGCTTAATGAAGATGGTCCCCTGTATATCCAGTTTCACATATCATTGTATATTCTCTCTAAAAAAAAAAAATCGAGTGAAAATATTCACTCTTGAAAGAGTGAATACACAAAAAGAGTGAATTTAGAGTGAAATTGGAGTGAATTTCGAGTGAAAATGTTAGTTTTCACCCATTTTGGAGTGACCTCAGGGATCACTCGAAGATTTTGGAGTGATTCCTGACGTCACTCTAAAACGAGTGAAAATGAACATTTTCACTCGGAATTCACTCCAATTTCACTCTAAATTCACTCTTTTTTGTATTCACTCCTTCAAGAGTGAAAATTTTCACTCGATTTTTTTTTAGAGAGTTCTTCATACCAAATTCAAACTACTCCTTATCACACAGGTTACCTTCAGGTTGACACTGCTCTTTATTTTTACTCCCCATGATATGCTTTCTTTATACATGCTATACACTTGTACCCCACTATGAATGTAGATTGTTTGCAAGCGGCAATATCGGTCGAAGCAATCGAATTATGGGAAATTTCAATTTCCTTTGATTTGCAACTAACATAATATGTTAATGATTATGCATATGGGGGACATTAAGATATTGCCCTTCACATTATATCATTATTTGAAGGGCAATATCTCATTTTCCCCATACTTTCAGAAAGAGGTATATTGAATGCTCTTCATTATGCTTAAACAAATGGTTTGTTGCAGAATGTTCTATATAATTTTCAATAGATCGTTGTTCTGCTATGACGTCACAAACTGTTGTAGTCTTCTCATCCAGTCACCGAAAATTGAAACATTTCCACTACTTTTGAAAGGATTGTCAGGTCTTCCTCTAACGTCACTGGTGTGTTCTACTAGTACCGCTGCGATTCACTCAAGCCACATACATACATATACATACATACATACATACATACATACATACATACATTACGTCAGAAACTTCCCTTGAAAACACATTGCGCATTATTATGCAGGACTGAGGGTAGAAGGATACTTTCACAATAGATAAACTCTGAATAGCTCTCAATCTATCAACTTGTCTATCATAAAGTGAATTGATAATCCTTTATGAGGAAAAACTGGATTAAACAATGGATGTGTGGCATGCCTTTCAGCCTAATGAATGTCTATTCCATTGAAGGATATTCGGGTAAAATAAGACGACTAAATGCAAACAGAAATATATCTATAAGGTAACTAGATACAAGAGGTTTTCAATATTATCGGCTCTTTCTCTTTTCTTTTCTTTTTTTTTCAGTCGTAGACGAATGCGCAAGCAACCCCTGCGTCAATGGCACCTGCAAGGATGGTGTCGACCGGTACTCGTGCAACTGTAGCGGGACTGGTTACAACGGAACCAATTGTGAAATATGTGAGAGTCTTTTATGCTCATATCCCTCTCTCTCTCTTTCTACTCCTCCTCGCCCCCCCCCCCCCCATCTCTCCCTCTCTCGCCATCCATCCATCACCGTCCTCCCACCTTTCACAGATCACTTTTGCAGATCAATATCATCACAAAACATCGTCAAAGCATCGTTCCCCCACTGCACTGCTATTCAGTATAATGATAGTGAAAGGCGACATAGAGATGTTCCATTAAGGACGGACTGATTTTGCTACAACACACATTTCCCATAGACACCTGCCCGAGTGTACTGGGGACTCGTCCTCATCTTTTCAAGATTCTTATTTTGTGCTCTTTAGTCTTATTTTGTGTAGTAATCTATATTGGGCCATCTGCAAGTTCTGCTTTGTTTATGGAGATTGTCCCCTTTGTTCCCAGTTTCATATATTATTGTATATATTCTTCAAACCAAATTCAAACTGTTCCTTTATCGCACGTACCGTTTACCGTCAGGTTGACACTGCTCTATGTTTCAATGCTTTCTTCATACAATTGTACCCCACTAATATAGATTGCGTGCAAGCAGCAATAGAAGTCGAACCAAGTGAATTTGGGGAAAATTTCAATTTTTCTTGATTTTCAACTGACATGTTTATGTGAAATGCATAGTATTGTAACCCATATGCTTTCTGAAAGAGGTATGTCGATCGAATGTTCTGTATAATTTCCTGTATATCATTGTCCTGCTGTGACGTCACAACCTGTTCTGGTCTTCCCATCCGGTCAGCGAAACTTTTAATATTGCTATATCTTTTAAAGGGATTGTCAGATTTTCCTCTAACGTCACGGATATGTTCTACTAATATTGCTGTATTCACTCAAGCTGCATGCATTATTGCTGGAAACTTTCCTTTAAAGTACATTGCGTACTATGTGCGGGATTGATTGCAGAAAGATACTTTCACAACAGTTAAACTTTGAATAGCTCTGAATCTCTCAAGTTGTCTATCATAAAGGGAATTGATAAACCTATATGAGTTTGAGTAAACAATGAGTGTGTGTATGCATTTCAGCCTAATAATGTATATTCCTTAGAAGGACATTCCGGCAAAATAAAATGACTAAATACACGCAGAAATAATAAAATATCTATAAGGTACTGTAAATAAATCAAAGATGCTTTTAATATCATCGGCTCTTTTTCTTTTCGTTACTTTTTTTCAGTCGTAGACGAATGCGCAAGCAACCCCTGCGTCCATGGCATCTGCCAGGATGGTGTCGACCGTTACTCGTGCGACTGTCGCGGGACTGGTTACAAGGGAACCAATTGTGAAAAACGTGAGAATCTGAATATCACTCTCACTTCCTATCCCTCCCCGCCCTCTCCCCAACCCACCCCCTCCACCTCGCTGTCCCGCTCTCGTCACCCTTCCACCTCCTCCCATCTTTTACAGATCACTTTTACAGATTAGCATCATCACAGAACAACGCAAAGCTCATAGCATTGTGCACCCATTGCACTGTTATTCAGTATAATGATAGTGAAAGGCGACATAGAGATGTTCCATTGACGGACTGATTTTGCTACAACACACATTTCCCATAGACACCTGCCCGAGTGTACTGGGGACTCGTCCTCATCTTTTCAAGATTCTTATTTTGTGCTCTTTAGTCTTATTTTGTGTAGTAATCTATATTGGGCCATCTGCAAGTTCTGCTTTGTTTATGGAGATTGTCCCCTTTGTTCCCAGTTTCATATATTATTGTATATATTCTTCAAACCAAATTCAAACTGTTCCTTTATCGCACGTACCGTTTACCGTCAGGTTGACACTGCTCTATGTTTCAATGCTTTCTTTATACAATTGTACCCCACTAATATAGATTGCGTGCAAGCAGCAATAGAAGTCGAACCAAGTGAATTTGGGGAAAATTTCAATTTTTCTTGATTTTCAACTGACATGTTTATGTGAAATGCATAGTATTGTAACCCATATGCTTTCTGAAAGAGGTATGTCGATCGAATGTTCTGTATAATTTCCTGTATATCATTGTCCTGCTGTGACGTCACAACCTGTTCTGGTCTTCCCATCCGGTCAGCGAAACTTTTAATATTGCTATATCTTTTAAAGGGATTGTCAGATTTTCCTCTAACGTCACGGATATGTTCTACTAATATTGCTGTATTCACTCAAGCTGCATGCATTATTGCTGGAAACTTTCCTTTAAAGTACATTGCGTACTATGTGCGGGATTGATTGCAGAAAGATACTTTCACAACAGTTAAACTTTGAATAGCTCTGAATCTCTCAAGTTGTCTATCATAAAGGGAATTGATAAACCTATATGAGTTTGAGTAAACAATGAGTGTGTGTATGCATTTCAGCCTAATAATGTATATTCCTTAGAAGGACATTCCGGCAAAATAAAATGACTAAATACACGCAGAAATAATAAAATATCTATAAGGTACTGTAAATAAATCAAAGATGCTTTTAATATCATCGGCTCTTTTTCTTTTCGTTACTTTTTTTCAGTCGTAGACGAATGCGCAAGCAACCCCTGCGTCCATGGCACCTGCCAGGATGGTGTCGACCGTTACTCGTGCGACTGTCGCGGGACTGGTTACAAGGGAACCAATTGTGAAAAACGTGAGAATCTGAATATCACTCTCACTTCCTATCCCTCCCCGCCCTCTCCCCAACCCACCCCCTCCACCTCGCTGTCCCGCTCTCGTCACCCTTCCACCTCCTCCCATCTTTTACAGATCACTTTTACAGATTAGCATCATCACAGAACAACGCAAAGCTCATAGCATTGTGCACCCATTGCACTGTTATTCAGTATAATGATAGTGAAAGGCGACATAGAGATGTTCCATTAAGGACGGACTGATTTTTGCTAACACACATTTCCCATAGACACCTGCCCGAGTGTGCCATCTTCCATGACAAGTTCTGCCAAGATGGTTCTCTGCATTCCCAATGTCATATCATTTTGTAAATCCTTTCAACCAAATCAAAGTGTTCTTTATCGTAAGGTTTATCTTCAATTTGACTTTGTTGCACATTTTTCTTCCCACGATCATGATGATATGACTTCTTCATACGGTCGTGTACCCCATGAAATATGCATTAATCATTTTGTTAATGCGTTGGAACAATTCATGTAATTCATGACATATTGTCAAATTTTGTAATATTGTCAGGATTGTATTGAAAAGGAATATAGAACTGAGCTGTACTTACCTGAATTGAGATGAGTCTCTCTCTCTCTCTCTCTCTCTCTCTCTATCTCTCTCTCTTGCTGTCTTTTTGTTTCTCTCTCCCGTCCCCCTCTATTTCTCTTACTTCTGTTTACTGTATAACATCTCTACCAATAAGATTTTAGCATACACGCGTATTTGAACCTGTTACGAGCGAAGGAATAATGACATTTACGCATTTTAATGCCAAGCAAAAGTATTCCAAGGAGCCGTATATTCATATATGCATCTGTTTGAGTGTGTATGTTTTGATAAAATAAGTATGACATTGTGAGCATAATATCACTTATTGACGCATATGTATTCTCCTAGCTCTTTAGATTCTCTTCACATAAAGGATGGTACAGTATTGGTGGAGATGGGAATCGGGCTTTCAATTTTTTTGCAAGAAACCAAGAAAACACTTATGAAATAGTACAGGGCATGCCATTTAAGAGGAATTCAAAGTTTATTTGATAAAAATCGGGTTTGGAATGACTGAAACATCCAAAAACAAAGTAAAACAATGGATTGTATTATAGAATTTGCTCTGTTTTTGGATATCTCAGCCATTTCAAAATCAATTTTCATCAAATAAACGTTGAATTCTTCATGGAATTACATGCTCTTTCATATTTCATTAGAGGTTTCTCATTATCTCACCCAAAAAATGTTAGAAACCTGAAATTAGGTCTCAACCAAAACTATACTATCCCTTTAACGTTACCAAACATACCAAATGTTGTAGTCTTTTCATCCAGCGATGACGGCAGAGAAACTTTTCAAGAGCCATCGATTTCCATGTGCCCTATGTTTATCGTTTTGACTCCTGGGCGATTAAACACTTACTGCAACATGATGCTATTGATTACCTCTAAAGAAAATTCCATGAATGTATTTCGAATCACGCTTGCGAGCAGAAAAAAAATGTCGCATCAAGCCTTGTTGTAATGGTGGGAGTGACCACTCTGATGGCCGAACCTGCCCGTGCCGTATCGGATTCTTCGACACCGACTGCCAAAGAAGTGAGTTTCTGACAAATTAATGATCTGAAGAATACATTATACTTAAACCGTTGTAGATCACAGTCCATCTCCTTTGGTCTTCTGTTCTTTCCTAATAATCGTTCCGTATAATGTCAACATTGCATAATAATGTGCAGATTTGCAGTCGAAACTAATACGCAGTTAGAAACGCTTGTCGAAATAGTGATTTCTGGTACCATTTATAGCCCTGTTTTAACAGACCTTATACCGCAGCAACGTTGCGACAACGTCCAGAAAACAAAATTCCTCACGTCGTACAATAAAACAGCAAGAGATAAAAAAACCCACAAAAAACAAAAGTTACTGCGACAACGTCCCAGCAAGCTTTTGCGGGGTTCGTTTTAACAGGCACGGTTAAAGAAGAAGAAAAAATAAAAGAAGAAAAAGGAAGAAGAGACATTACCTTGATGAAATACCTATCCGGACGTTGTCGCGGTAACCCTACCTTGAAGGGTTCTGTCAAAATGGGGCTTATTAGAGAGCAAAAGATTTTTCTACAAACGATTTTTTTTTTTACTTACCCTGCTCCCCCTTGTAAATAGTCTCTCTTATGAAATAATGCTCCCATCTCTTCCTCCCCATCCCTCCACCTCTTTTTCTTTCTTGTTTTCTCTATCTCTTTTCTTCTCTTCCCCTCTCGAATCTTGCAGGACTCCCTTCGCTGTTCGTCACGGAGCACACCAATCGTCAAATCATGGTGTTCGATCTAGATAGCTTTGAGTTCGAGGAGTTCCTAGCTCTGGATGACGTTCCTCTGGCAACTGCCTTCGATAGCGTGGAGATGAAGCTGTACTGGGCCTACCTGTCGGCGGACCGTCGAGTCTGGCGGTGCGATATCGTTACAAAGAAGAAAGAGGCAGTCTCAAATGGCACGGAGTCCTATGGGGGTAAGGACAACTCAAACTTTAAGATTTTCAGAAAGGTAACCTCGCTTTGTGTTATTTCTTTATAATAAACAAATATACATTTATGGAATTTTACAATTTTATTCGTCCAACCAGGTCGTAGTTCGAGACTGAGTAGCGTTAAAATGATATCAAAAGTTCATTTTGATGAACATTGATTTGCATAGTAACTTGAACGTGAAAAGAAATTAAATAGCTCTTGTCGTTACGTCACCTCTGTGTAACCTATATTTTACAAACTATGTTTGTTTGTTTGGTGGCTTGCTTGCTTGTTTGTTTTAAGGTTTCTCTATATGATAATCGACACATTAATCGTATGAAATTGATATTACACAATGTACATCACGATTTCATCACTTTAGTTCCCATTTCAAAGCATTATTACTACAAGGTTCCACAATTATATTCTTTTCAGTTTACTTTGTTTTGCTTACGCGACCTTATTCTCTGTTGCAAAGGAAAGTGAAATGTCTATGTCCTTTTCGAAAATGAAATAAAATTTCAATTAAGCTGAATTGAATATCTTCTATATCTATTTATATTCTTCGAATGCTGTTCTTAGAAACCTTGATGAGAAGGGCAGGAAAGCATGGAACTACATAGTGGCTTAAGTTATTTTTTTTTCAAAGATGTTATTTTTTTATTCTTTGTTGGGATTCTTTGTAATAACGTTGTCCTGTGTTTGCGATTGGGTGTGTCAAACACAAGGTTGGGATATTCATGATTGTTTTCCAGAAGTGCAAAAAAAAAAAGCGCCGGATTGCGCAAGTGGTGCACGAGAGAAAGGAAGAGAGAGAGAGAGAGAGAGAGAGAGAGAGAGAGCCGGGGGGGGGGGGGGGGGGGGGGCTCGAACCCTTATAGCTGTGCTCAGCGCTGAGACTTCGGATCGGCCCTTCTTACCGGCATCTCAAAGGTAACGTCGTAACGATGTAACCACATAGCATAGCCGACGAGACGAGAGAAGTCATGGCATATATCGCCTGAGCCACGTGCTTGCAATTGCGTGACACACATTGGATCCATGGATGTCAGACAGATCGGAGTTCCCGACTGAGCATGAGCAGAAAAAGGTCATTTGTACATGTACTAAGGAAAAGAAACAAGAATCTCTCCTTTGAACCCATGCTACGTGCCGCAGAGCTCTATCTCAGGTGTTTATGAATTGCTTCAGCAAAAGACAATTTGATTTTTGTCTTGGTATGCATCATTCCTCAATCAAAACAAATCGAGCGAGCATAAGTTCGCAGTCGCGTTCAATATTTTCGGCAGCGAATACTAGGTGTTACAAAAAACATTCCCTACTTTTGATCCTTAATAGTTCGAAATCTATGCATCAGGGGGGTGTTTTATCAAGTTAGTCAGCGCTGACAAGTTGTCAGTCTCTGACAATTATAATAAACAGGCAGTGATCAGAGCATCTCAGCCAATCAAACCCAAGGATTTTGCTGAAATTGTCAGCGACTGACAACTTGTCAGCGCTGACTAAATTGATGAAACACCCCCAGGTAACACTGTCATTGATATGAGTAATAGCTGAATAGTGTACAATTTAGTTAGAGGTGATTTGAATATTAGAGCATGAATAGGTTTCGTTATATCCATGATTGATTTTAAAGACAAGTTCCAGATTTTAGTCAAATTTGAACCCTCTGTACAAAATTGAACTTTACACAAGAACCAATGCTGTGTATGTGAGTGTGTGCTTACAATGATACTGAACAATAGACATGAATGCCACGAATACCACCTTTTCAGAGCTATGCTGACTAGGCTTCTGGACTCTTGCTCCAAGGAACATGAATGCTTTATTAATAATTCATGATGGGTTGCCCTGGGCACTGCTAGTCTGAATTTATGGTAAAGGGTAAAATGCATACACTTGGAAAAAACAAAAACCAATAGCACACGTTTTCATGTGCTTGTATACGCTACATTTCAGGATGAGTAAAGACTATTTAGCTGTAGAAGTGGAATTTCTCATGAATATGTAATAGAGCATTCCAATCATGGCCATTGTTCAGGACCATTGTCAGGGTGTTAACCACACACTCCCATACACACCCATTGACTTCTGTGCGAAATTACAATTTTGTACAGGGAGTCGAAAACAGAGCAAAATCTGAAACCGAACTTAGAAATAAATCTTGAATTTAATGAAACTGATTTATGCGCTCATTTTTTTAATTACCGCCAACAAAATTGTACACTATTCCGCGATTGCGCATATCAATGTCAGTGTTATCTGATATATAGTTTTTGATCAAAAGTGGGAAATGTTTTTTGAAACACCTATAGTATTTAATGTGTAGAGAACAGGACATGCGAACAAAAAAAAAAAAGGAAATTGTACTCCTTTGACTGTAAAAATGCTCCTAAACACGAGGTAATAATACGCAGCAGCCAAACACTTACTCCAAACGATTTCCCTTTCAGGTACTAAACCTGGCAAACAAAATTATTTCCTTTTTTTCGCCTTTACTTTTTTTTTTAGTTCCCAAAGCAATGACCGTCACCCGGGGCTCAAGGATGATGTATGTCCTCTACGACGGGGTCATCACGCAGGTACCGATTGGCATGCCGGGATGGGAGATCGATATTCACACCCTTAACAACGATACAAGTAGAGGCGCTGCTATTGCAGTTGATGAAAATGAAGGGTACGCTGACCAGATTCAATGTATCAATTAGTACATTCAGTCATCTGTCGATTCGTTCTGTCGTACATTCCTTCCACTACTCAGGCATTGTTGTATGATTTGGGAAAATATTTTCCAGTCCTCTTTTCATTCCTTTGATTACCACTATGGGACATTACTTCTACGTTCATGTTCAATGACGTGAATATTATTGGAAATGTACAAAAATATCAACAATTCAAGTTACGGAATTGCAAAACTTCACATAGTACCAAAATTGGTGGGATCATGATATCAATATTTCACTTTTCTTCTACTGATAAACGCGAAAGTCTTATTTTTTTTTTCTTCATACAACATCAAAGAAGAAACGTGGATGCGTCGCCTTAAGGTTTGCGTTTGAGCAAAATCTTGTGGCTCTGTAGTTACGAGATTGTCAACCTAAACATAACTTCTGAGGTTTTATATGCGCACAAACCAATAGGAGAGTCGTCGGTTATACTAGTATCATCTGATTTTAATTCACACGTGCTTTTGCGACCGATATCACTCTTCTGAAAAAACATAGAAAATGAACTTCCTTTTTCCAGTCTGACTTTGATAACTGTCAAACACGATTTTGTTTGTCTAATGCCTATCTGTGTAGACCCACTGAAACTTGTTGGAAGCTAACTTGAACTTAAACAAGACAGCTATTCATGCTTATCTCAGGGTTAATGCTCTATCATCGAGCCGCAGGGGGTGTCCACTCACGTCACCATCGGGTGGACAGAACTTGTTTGAAACTTGTAGATAACTATATGGCAACAATGCATGTAAAATCTGAATGCATTACAGAACAGGTCTATTGCTCAAGTGCATCTCTCTTAAGTAATTCTTTCCTTCTCTCTCTATCTTTTCTCAGGATCCTGTTCTGGACTGAGGTTAACTCGAGCAATATAAACTGTATTTTCCTGAACAGCGAGTGGCCCTGCGAGACGATCTTCACATACACCATGTCTCCTATTTTCGGTCTTAAAGTAGATCACATCAGTGAGTCTTAAAAAGAACTCGTCCGCTGCTATAAATGCATGACACTATTTCTATTCATAAAAAGGTTTTAGTCAGTAATTGTTATTTATGATTTGATGTGATTTAATTTTGATTAGATATCAATTGGGACTATGTAGTAACAGGGAATAGATATGTACATCCCGTATAAGGGCCACCCCCCCCCCCCCCCCGCGTAGACAATTACCCCCTGCCATAGAAATACTGGTTACAAATGCTAATGTTAGAGTAAAGATAGGGTAAAGGTTAAGCTTAGGCTTAGAGTTTCTGTTACGGCTAGGATTAGGTTCAGGATAAGGATTAGGGTTAGGGTATGGGGAAGGACCAGGGGTAATTGCCCAGGGGTAATTGCCCTAGACCCGGGGCGTGGGGGGGGGGGGGGGGACACAGGGGAGCTTGGGTCTAATGATGTATTTTAAAGTCCTTTATATCAATTTTAAACATAATAATTGAAGAATTATCAGTACCATGCAACGTACAAACAACACATCTGCTGCAGATCCCGTGTCAAAAGATTCACTTTTACCAACGTTCTTGCAGGAAACCTGCTCTTGATGGGCTCCTACGATCGGCAGGACGAACCCGCGTACATGGACTTGAGCAGTATCTTTGATAATAACAACGGAAGCGCGAGCAGTGAGAGTGATCCCCTCGTGATCCCCCTGACCTGTGGGGAAATGGGAACGGAAAACCAAGAAATCCTGGGCGTGGCCTCACTCAACGATACTTTCTGTTGGATGCAGAATGACGGCATCTTTGTGGTCACAAACTACACTTCTCAGTCATTCCAGGAGTGTAATTTTTACCCCATTCCGCCAATGGAAATGAATGTCACTCAGCAAGCATTGAGACTGCAGAGAATGGCGATCGGTAACATTCATTGACTCTTCATTCAGCTGTGCCAGCACCTACACTGATGGTAATAGTAAAGTTAGATGAGTGATTATAACCATCGAGTGTTATATGCTCTCTTACAAACCCGCAAAAAAGTGATTCGATACTTTCGATTTCAGAGCTCAGAGGGCGAATTCTAATCACAACCTATATTTTATTGTGTGTTGATGTTCTGATGATGTGTGGCGTTTTAGCTGGAAATATAATAAATACATATTGATCTTTTAACTTTTTCGGAGGCAAAGAGAGTTTTGGTAGTAAGATAACACTTGGTCTCGACTTTCTATCTCGAAAAAAAAATAGGAGAAAAGAAAGAAGGTAACAAATCAGAAATCGGAAGCTTGATGGAACGAATTTCCATATGTTAACATAATCTTAAAATACATAAAGCTGTAGTCTGGAAAATATTTTAGAATGAGAATGTTGTTACAATCATGAGAATATGACGTGAGCAAAGTTCCTTCATTATCACGTGGAAAAATAGCATACTATGCGTGTATTTCTATAAAAGCTATTGAAAGCTTTTAAAAGCTTTAAAAAGGTATCTATACACTGTATTACTAAGACGACATCCTTATAATCTCCATCGGAGACTAATAGATACTTACAACCAAAGTGCAAATATCTATTAAGAACTTTGCTCCTACGTTGTAAAACTTTGTCGCAATTGTGACTTAACGTTACACGTTTTCCTTTTAGCATAACCGTAAATATCGATGCGTATGGATTCGTTATAAGAAAAAAAACCACAGTCTTACTCAACATTTTGAATCATACTTGCTATGTCACGCACAGTACAGTAATGTGACACTATGTTTTATGTTTGATGTACGTTATGACTTTTATTATCGTTATCATTATCGTTACATCATAACTATTATCACTATCAAAATCTTGTGCGTATATCATTATTTACATCATTATCGTAGATGATATAATCTTCGTGTTAACATTGCCGCCATTATCTTAATTAGAATAATCGTGGTATCTGAATCGGCAAAATTCAAGTAACTGTATCTTAATAATGTATAATAATTATGATAATAACGTAATCTGAAAAAAAAAAACACCTAAGATTCTTGTGAAGAGGCTGCATGGAAGATATGGAAAAGGCTCTCATCGTTTACGATAGACGGGCATTTTGTTTCCAATCCCCTTAACAAGATCAAAACCCCATACACTATCGGGTGCATGTCTTGAGCTCGACACCCACGAGGCACACAGCCCACGAACCATACTGCCCATAAGTTATAAAGCCCACTCGCTACACGCTATCAAAGTGACCAAGGTCAATGAGTTCGACATCAACTATCAAATTAGGCCTAAGAGCTAGACACCTGGCCAAAAAAAAAAAAAAAAAATATATATATATATATATATATATAAGCACATGAGCTTCATATTGCATCACGGTATAGTGTCGAGCTTGTTGACCTTGCCTCGTTTCAAGCTCATGGGCCTAATTTGCCTAGCGTTGAGCTCACTTGTTTTTGTTTTTGTTTTTTCCTTTTTTATCACATACGGCCTACATGTAATGCATTTCATCAATGCTTGACATCCACGCGTTGAATATACGAATGTGGCCATCGGGTGTGAGCTACTTACGTGGAGTGTGGTCAGTGACAGAACAAACGATTTACGATGTTTTCGGACGCAGAGCAACAGCAAGATTTTTTATTTTTCCAACGTTATGCTCTGATTTAGTCTTTCACAAATCGTCTGAAATTGAATTAAAAGAGAGAAAAAAGATATCAACAACACCTACTATGCAATGGTGCGAAAGAGTTTCAAAAAAGTAAACAAAAAGGAGACTTGGAGATGTGAGCGCATAATAAGTTTCCACTAGCGTGCAGAAAAGTTTCAAATAGAAATATCAATAAGATATCAATAAAAAAAATAATCAAATCATCTGAGTGAAAAAAAAACTAGTTATGGCAAAGAATAGATGTTATTCTATTTTTGATTGATCATGTTGTTCTATTTTAGATTGATCATTCTGAGTAATATTTTTCATACAAAACTTAATATATACAAATATACTTGGCCTTGAGAGTATCTTGTTAAAACTATGAGCCCCGAAGTGAATAGTGCTAGTTTGGAGTCACCGAGGCCCATAGTTTTAACAAGAAACTCGAAACTAGGCAAAGTATATTTGTTTTATATTTTGGATCAAAAATTGGAATAAAAAGTGAAAATCATTATAAGCTTAGCCTAACCCCGGGACGCTCCGTGTACACAGTCACACTGCAACACTGCGTGTTGGGGCTGGTCGCAGTTTAGCCGCACTGCGGCGGCAGCGCAGCGCCTGCAATACGCAACAGTGCGAGAGACCGGAAATTGAAAAACGTAGCAGCCGTGGCACCGCCAGAGTTGCCCGTCGCATGTATCCAAGCGCTCGTATGGCCGCTGCAAACCTGAACACTAGAATTCGGGACCGGACGTGGACGGACACACGTACACTTGATTGTAAAGAAGGGTGATTGTGACATCATTTTGCAAATAGTATATACTATTTGCAAAATGTCGTCATAAAAGTGACGTCATTTTGCAAATAGTACTTCATGGAGTGTCAAACACACCAACACTCTAAAATAGTTCAAAATACCTATAATCACGTGAAGCTCTTTTAACCAATCAATGGAAGACAAATTTTTGATCCAAAATATAAACATATATATATGTATACATATATATATGTATATATATATATATATATATATATATATATATATATATATATATATATATATATATATATATACACTGTACATACACAAAGACCTACTAGTATACAGACTCGTTTGTATATAGGGCATGTTGTACATAATATACAGCATGAGAATTAAGCGACTTCAGCAATACAGTATAGAAGACATCAGGGAAAGTTTGAGGAAAATCGGACAATTTGTTGAAAAGTTAAGAATTTTAAAGTTTTGGTACCACCATCGGTGGATGAGAGGACTACAACTTCTGACGTCACATATGGAAAACGGAAAATGAAATATAAAGAAAATTTTATACTTTTTTAAAAATAAAGAATAGATACTACCCCCTCGACTTCTTCTAATATAATTACGAAAGAGGTATAACGTTAAGTGCTCGTTATTGTGCTTGATATAAAACAGAAGATTTGAATTCTCTTTACACTGTTTCCCTTACCTGGGCCCCGTTGCTAGAAACTTTGCGTTTAAACGCAACTTGCAACTGATTGTCACTAGCCAATCAAAATCATTGTTGCATGCATGTCTTCTTAATAGGGCAGACCCTGAGCCAATCAGAATGGTTATTTCAAAATTAGCAATTATTTGCAATTGATTGCAACTTTCTTGCAACGGGGCCCTGATGTCATAAAATGTTGTACAGTACTGTGCATTCCTGTTATAACACACATGTTAAAGATAGGCCATCCCTTTTGCACTCCTTCCCAAATAGCACGGAACATGATATATTCCACCTGAATGACAAGACTATTGTAAAACTATAACATTTGTGATATTTTGAATGTTGTTAGCCGTTAAGATTCTAATAATGCATCAAACGCTCACCATATCGTATTCTGTGCACTAGGCACAGCTGCATACATTAATCCTCCTGCTGTTGTAATATGATACTTATACTTCGAACAAAAGATATGCATGTTAAAGCTGTCAAAAAAGAAGAATTCACTAGCTTTGCTTACTTTGTTATCGATGGCAACAACGCACCACTTACTGTTCTACATTTGTAAATGTGCAACTCAGTGCATCACACAGGTCTGCAAAACCAGACTAGTAGTTCAGATTTGTAATTTTTTTCGTAGTACGAAAACATTATTGCAATCTTAACGGTCAA
The DNA here is from genome assembly GCF_040938485.1 of Diadema antillarum. Classification (NCBI taxonomy): domain Eukaryota; kingdom Metazoa; phylum Echinodermata; class Echinoidea; order Diadematoida; family Diadematidae; genus Diadema; species Diadema antillarum. The sequence continues at coordinate 145,775 of NW_027272288.1, read as the reverse complement.
TTTAACTAAACAAATAAAGACTCTTTGAGTTCAATATTTACAGGAAGTTTCCAAATAGTGTTTTCTTCAATATCTAAGTGTTCTCACCAATTTTTCAAAAAATTGCATGCAAAAGGGATTGGCTGTCTTTAATAACGATATTCCCTTTACAACAAAGAAAAACTCGGGCCCCAAAATTACCATTTATCTTTGTACTCCCATTTTAACTTTTCTAACAAAAATTTCATATAACAAAACAAAACTGCATGTTCCAAGGACTCCTTTACAACGGGGAGTTGCCTGTTGTTTTATCAAGTGATGAAAGATCTCAGGTTTCATTTCCCTTATTCCATTTAAAAGGGGATGACTAGTAACTGATGAGTGGGAATCAGTGGGAATGCGGGGGATGATTGTTCCAATCCTTGTGGGATTCATTACATGTATTATAATTATATCTATTGTGTGAAAATGATTTGCTTCAGAATGGTTTCATATTGAAGTAATGTTTCCAGGTTAGCATGCCTGTACAGTGTCGGGGCGATCGCCCCGACACTGTACAGGCATGCTAACCTGGAAACATTGATTCCCACTAATCAGATAATAGCCATCCCCATTAAAGTCTACCAGGATTTGCACGTGAAGTCACGAAGAATCTTTGTAGAAAAGAGATATAATTTGACATCTGGAACCACCTTTCCTGTACAGTTTGTACTCTTACGTGTACTAACATACAGCTTAACAGTCTGTTTACAGTTAACTTCGTCTAAGTCGACCTCGAACAAGTCAAAAATTTTGGCAAAGAAAATTTCGGCCCTACTGTATGGATATATTACATGTGTGGTTTCTATTGTGTCAGTCGAAATTCACGGTAGTCGAGAGATTTTCATCAGTCCCTCTGGATTCGACTTTTGAGTAGGTAAGGTTGACTACTAGTAAGTATATTTAAAGACACATTCACACAGAGGCACGGGAACTCAACACACAGATAGCGGCGTAGGGTCCTACACACTAACACACATACACACACACACGCACACATCTTTTTTGATGATATTCTTTCTTTTTTTTAATATATATCACCATCAGATTCAACGTGAAACAAATACATTAAAAAAAATATACAGCAGCAAGTGTTCTTCTCACTTGTGCTGCTTATGAATCTTCTTTTTTACATGAGGAGAAACATCCTCTTTTTTTTTTAACAGATTCACGCCAACAGATAATAAAAACACTTATTCAAAAACAGGTGTGCATAAGTCTTATAATGTACACATACACACATAGGGCCAACACACACACAATAGCAAATATCAACAGGAAAAAGAAAATCGTTTAGTTAAGTGCATTGAACAGACAGTTATGAGGACAGGAAAACATCAGACAAATGGTTGAGTTTTAAGCTGTGTTTCACACTGATCTTTCAGACCAACTTTAATTGGCACAAAAAATTATACAGAAATATCATTATAGAGTACGGGTGGAATTACACTCCATGATTTATCGTCCACACAAACAGATAGATAAGACTATAACAAAACAAAACAATTACTGGACAAACATAACTAGAATTCTTCACTTTTTTTCTTTAAATAATGAATGACATTCGAAATAATTTCCAAGCAACATATACTAACCCCCTTCTAGCACGTAATGAGATACAAAAGTTTGTGGTAAATTATTTGCATAATATGTGGCACAGACAAATATATTCCAGAGAAAAGGCAGAAAAAAAAAATTGCACTGTTAAATAGCAGCTAGGAATAGCTAAATATATTGTAAGGTTTGTCGTACACTAGCAACAACCTCAAAACCTTCAAAAAATGAATGCATTCACAAGAAAGCTATGCTGTCCATGATTAAATCAATCTTAAATATTTGTTATTTCCCTTACCAAAAATATTTTGTCTGACAAAATGTCTGGTAGGTCGATAAATTAAAAAAAAAAAAAAAAAAAAACTGTCTTGATGGAAGAGTGTAATATACAAAAAACAAAAACATTCATTCGTATTTTCTAGAAATATTTTATCCAAAACAATATGCAACTTAGATAATTTTTAGATATATTATATCAAAAACAATTTATGCCACATAGAGAAATTTACAATTACCATTGTAAGGACAAATGTCCTTGAAAAAAGGAATAACTAGAACAAATCATTAATAGGGCACTGAAAGAAAGCCCTCCTCCCCACTTTCGCATTCCAAAAGAAATACACAAAGCCAACTGGCATGACACTTAGGTTATGTTTTATAATAAATTGAGAAGGAAAAAATAAGCAGGTGAAGAGAGAAGGAAAGTGACATAGAGAGCGGGAGAGTCATGGTTGTAATTCTGTTACAAGGTGGCAAATAGTCATTATTTTTGTCTGTCCTTTTGCACACTTGTACATCTCCATACAAACGATTGCATGCTTTCTGTATGACTGAGGTCATGTTTTCATCAACATTGCACTCTTTGTTCAACTCTTTGCCCACTCAGCTGCACTTTCATAGGACATTGTGGCAGTTGGACCACAATGGTTTCCCATTCTTAATCCAAATCTGCATATAGGAAAAAAATAATCAATTCTGTGTTCATTGAATAAATGAAATGAAATGGTGGAGCTCACTGGAGCACAAAGAGACAAAAGTTATCAAAAATAAGAATACCCAAGTGGGGATGGGATATTATACCTGAACCCTTGTGGGAGAACAGGGGAGGAGGACAAATTAGATTTTCAAGACATGATGAGAAATCAAGATATATCGTGCCACTAAATTCACCTAATCACAACAAAATTAGAGAAGACGAAGAAAATGATGGAAAGAGAGAAATAAAGAGAGACTGTGGGGAGGTGGATGTGGTCGGGAGAGGACTACATTGTACCACCGGTAGAGGACCAAACAGAAGGGTTGTAGTTAAACCCTCTCGGGAGGTCTTATTGCTCGCAGGTGGGATTAGGGACGTTGCTCCTCATTGCTTCCCTCAGACCGCTCTCGCACATTTCGTCCTCAGTATTGATCCTCACCGAACCACCTGCACCAAGACGTGGGGGGGGGGGGGATGAGAGAAAGAATGGCTCATAATGAGAATACATAATCTATTGATGCCTCAAAATACAGTTATTCGCAGGCAAGAGTGCGTTAGTGGAGGTGCAGCACATTCAAGAGAGTAAGCTGCATCTCCGCTATTGTAGCAAACTTAAAACTGTGCATTATTTGTTTTATGAAACAGGCCTATGAACCTCTATGGGTGCGTACCAGTCCTCTAGCCTACATGTAGAACTTGCTCAAAAGCCAAGATGTTTGAAGAACTGTTCCAAACACTGCACACTGAACATGGTTTACAAATTTAGAATTTGTTTAGTGAATAAGTAATTGAGTGCATGCTTGTAATTAAGAGCACCCTGCTAAAGTATTTACATTGTGTCATAAATGAGCGTGTAGTTATGCTTTTTTGCTATGCGCTTTTTGCATGCCCATGCATGTTATAAGAAAATAAAGAGTGCACACATGACTCATTTCAGCACTTCTGATTTGCTACATTTTTGAATTCTTGAAATAATTCTACAATACTCCGACCTTTCATGAAATATCGAAGTAGACATGAACAGTGTACCACTCACCAAGGGCTCAATTCACATCTTGCATACATTTTCTCACTGACAATCTACAAGTACCACATTCCCATACGGGCAAGATGATACTTTTCACAAAAAGTTTATACCTGTTGTATAACAACAAACATTCACAGATGAGACTTTCGTGAATTGCGGCTGACCCACAATATGTTCATATCTACTGATGACGAGTAGGACCACAGAGCTACTTTTACAGAATCTTAGAAACTTGGGGCTGGGTGGGGTCAGCTTTGAGAGCTTCTATGGGGTCGTGGTGTTCATTTGCATATTTCATCACACTGGTAAAATTACCTGCCAAGTACACTGTACATGTATTTAGAAAATTTGACTATGCAGTTTCTTGGGAGAAAAATGAAAATGAATGAATTTTTGTTACAAACTGAATAGGGAGCTGCTCACCATATTCATCCAACAAAGCTCTCTGTTTGTCTTACTCTCTAAACTGTAATGATTCATAAGTTTTTAATGGAAATGGATTAATCCAAGTTTTTTTTATTGCTTTACACCAGTGAATACTTTACATGATTTGAAGTTCCAATCAAGCTTTGAATTGCTGTACTGTTTATTTTGTTTTAATGTGTCTTATTTTTTTCCTCAGTTTTTTTTTTTATTTACACGGACTTCTCTGGTGCTTTTTCTGTTTTCAAACACAAGCAACATAACATTATAACAAAATTTCCCTTTTAACATATCACATGTGAGGAGCAGTTCAAAACTTTCATCAGATTGTATGATTCTTACCAATGTTTACAACTTTCAGGATGCGAGAGAAGACATCATGCTTCGGGAAAGGATCGACCGCCACCGCCATCATCAGCTGGTCGTACTCGATGTCGGCAGCGGCTTCGTACTCGTCATCCTGGAGCCTGAAGATCTCCACGGACTTGACGCCGTGGTGGGGGATGGTGTAGAACTTGATGAATCCTGCTGATCCTACAGACAGACAGACAGACAGGATAGGCTTAAAACGGGATTATCTCATGTTGGAGAAGAGACAAACTTCTCGACTGCAACTGATTGACAAATTGCCCTACATCAACGTAAGTACGCCAATGATATTTCATCATGGCTACTAATAAAACACTGATCAATTCAGTGCTTATTTATGTCAATGTAGGGCAATTTGTCAATCATTTGCAATGAAAACACCTCGACGAAAGAATTTCAGGAAAACTTCTGGATGTTGAATCAATCCGATGTGGAACATGCATAGCCTTTTTTCAGGCCTCCTGGCTTATGTTCATTCAACCTATTCCCAGTTAGTCTGTTATGGTTGAGAATGATGATGCAAGAGGTGAATGCATAACTGAGTGATGTCGGCCATTTGAATGATACTCATATAAAATCAAACGCTTATTGCTTCAATGTTATCAAGTACACTGCATCAATAACAGTAAAATATAAACAGATAGTATAGAGTAGCTATCTTATTTCTAAGGGTTGTAAGGGGCACATGCAGGGGCCAGCAATATATCGCCACACTTTACATCAATTGTGTTAAGTGAGGTGTCGTTCCAGAGCATCAACCCAGCAAAAAATTGCACGCATGCCGTCTTCCGGTGGAATTGGTTGGAATATTTTTTTGATGATAATAGTTGTGATACATGCTTTTGAGTCAGGTACCGGTCAGACACATGTAGTAAAAATAGATTCTTTACCGAAGGGTAGCCTTTAACACACGGACATAGCTTTGGAGAGTTTTATTGCAAAACAGGTTACCTGTCATTTTTAAACATTTTACACAAGGTTTAATTGCAAAAGAAGGTATGTGCAATTTTCAAACATTTTAAAGTAAGTCTATCATCAAATAGAGGAAAATAAAAACTTTCCAGTGATAACTCACTTGTAACATAACAAGTAATATTCTTGTAGATATGGTAAAAAATAGCCCATATTTTCTTATCATTTTCTCTACTTTCAGCAAATTTCTCAAATCAACACGAATGGAGTTAACCTGCTTTGCTACCAAACCCTTTATTGATTTATTAAAGTGCATTAAGTTGTTACCCTCAAGGCGAAAGAAGTCCACTGAGTGATACTCCTGAACCACACACAAGTAGAGGAAGTTCCCCTCCGAGAAGATGTCCACATCTCCCGGTTGGACCACGGGTACTGTGTAGGACAGGTGAAAAGTTTCATCCTCTGCATTCCACGTAAACACCTGCAAATTGGCAAAATAAAGAAAGCACACACAGAAAAAGTCATCTTTAACTCACTGAGGATGAATTGATTTTGCTGCAACACACATTTCCCATAGACACCTGCCCGAGCATACTCGTCCTCAATGGGTTAAGCTAAAATCACTATTTGTCACGGTTTTGTGTGCACCTGGTACTGGTTTGATGATCAATCAACAGCATGGGTGATCAGAAGGTGGATGGTACTAGATTTCTACTGCTTGAAAGATACATGTAAGTATTATGCTCAATTTAACGAGGAAAAGGTAAGTTTGATAGGACTCATCATCAGAACTCCGCGTAAACGGGCTCTTAACGATCGCCCCTACACTGTACAGGCATGCTAACGTGGAAACATTGAACTGCACATTATTTGAATATGAGACCATTCTGAAGCAAATAATTTTCACACAACAATAGATATATAATGTACTCTTAAATGAATCCACAAGGATTGGAACAATCATACCCCAGCATTCCAACTGATTCCCACTGACCAGGTACTACCTATCCCCTTTAAACTTAAATGGGTGGGAGGGCACATGAATTACTCATCATATCTCGCGGGAACTTTTGCAGAATCACCAGTTTGTCACTGGTAAATTGGCAACTCTGGATTTCAGTGCATCATCAATGTATTTGATACTAGAGGCAGGTCAGAAAGATGAAATCCTTCCGACAAGTTGTTTTTATTGCAACTGATTGACAAATTGCCCTACATTGACATAAAATCGATGGAGGGCAACATGTCAATCAGATCATAAAGGAGTTGGCAAAATCTATTAAAAAATGTGTAAAGTCTGAACGAAATTTACAAGAAAACTTGATATTTTGAGACCGAAATGGGAACTTGATTTCTCCATAATGTGTTGCCAATTCTAAGATCAATAATAAAATTAGAGGCACAGAAGCCTTGAAGAATTCTTCAACTGAAATAGACTAATGCATATGACTGACAAAGGGTACATACAAATAAAGAACATGATTTATTCTACCTCTCAAAGAATTAGCAATGACTGTTTAACATTATATCAAAAAGATCTAAAAAAGGGTCCTTTTTTAGATTTGCTAGCTTCAGGCATTTTGAAATGATACAAGTTATCATTATACAAAGTTAGACAAATTGTCGGCTGCAGTGCTCACCCGAACTTGAACCTCAAAAGTAGCATCGACATCAGTGACACTGATGTGGTCAGCCAGAGCAAAGCCATGGGTGTTGTCATAGTGATAACCTGTGACCTCACGAGCATGCTCAGACTCAATCTCTTGGTGGAAGACGAATTCCTGAATGACAACCCATTAAAAAAAGGAGGAATCAAAATGGAATGTAAGAAAATATACGTCTTTGGTCCAAAAGGGAAGAAATGTAAAAAAAAAAAAAATACTGTCCTGTGATATGTCACGAATGATTTTACGTACGTATGGTATTAGAGGGTCATAACTTATTAAAGTGACTACAAGTATTATTGATCAAACTGTTGATAAAGTTGTACAGGTAGCAAGCCCAGTCAGGGGTAGCCTTTGGATAAGGCCTCCATTCCCTTGAATGTAGACTAAGCGTGCCCAAAGGGGATATAAGTCCAGACCACGTTGGTTAAAGGCAAAGTCAGGCGTAGTAATGTGCCTCAATCCAACAGGAAGTTCATTGTGACAGAAGAGGATTTAAAGGCAAAGTTCACCTTCATATGTGGGTGGATAGAGTGAATGCAGCAACATTGGTATAACACATCAGTGAAAGTTTGAGGAAAATTGGACAATTTGTTCAGAAGTTATGAATTTCTATATTTTCTGTGCAGTCACTACTGGATAAGAAGACTACTACAGTTTACGATGTCACATGTACACAACGAAGTAAGGAAAATATATAGAGTATTCCACAAATTTCATTTTTTGAATAAAGCGCTCATTCCCTCGACTTGTTACTGATATATGTCAAGGGTAATATCATTTCTCCTGCCTTCTAAAAGAGGCAAGTCAAGTTTTCTTTTATCATGCAATAAAAATGAAATTTTGTTGAATTTACCTCTTATTGTTTTTTACATCATTGTAAGCATGAGAAATCACAAGCTGTGGTAGACATCTCATCCAGCAATGGCAGTACTGACTTCAAATATTCATAACTTTTGAACGGATTGTTCGGTTTACTGTTGTGTTTGACCATCCTTTGCTGGACTGAGAGGCTGCATTGCTCAATCCTTTTATAAATGTATAAATGTTGGCTTATCATATTTGGTGCATATGTGTTGGTCAGTTGTATCACAAAACATCCTACCATATAATTATTTTGCAATAAAGCTTGAAATATGAGGTGATATCACTATTTTTTTTTCTCAATAAACAATAACTGCATATAGATGGTTTGGTCTAGAAACATTTTATTATAGCTATTGTTCACATTTTGTTTATTTGACAATACTTAACATTGATCACACTGATTCAACTTCTTGCACTGGTTGTTTCTATCACTAACTCACATTTAAGAACTATTGTATTTTGAAGCACTAAAGCTGGGCTTTCATTTCATCTGCAAATGATAAACAATGCTTTTAAGCTAAACTTATCCTATGATGAATCCAAAATTTCTCATTATGTTTATGTACCTCACTGTCCTCATCGTAGATATACACCTTGGAGATCTCCAAGAGGTAAAGGCTGAACACGAGGAAAGTCTTGTCCTCGATTTGGATGGACTCAACCGAAGAGGTCACTGCGGGAAGTAAGTGCAGAGAATGATTTGAAATTTTATCAATATGATTGAACAAAACTTTAGAATAGGCGAGACAAAAAAGTGGGAGAAAATTCTTGTCTAAGGGAATCTTTCTATTTGCGTCACATTTGTCCCTTTTGCCATGTTTAGATTCCTCAAATATTTCCTCAAAGTGAAGCTATTAAGCTTTGAAGCATTCTTACTGTAAGACATTATTCATACTGCAAAGATATGAATACACAGCACAGTGGATATAAAGGGTCTCTGTTGCAAATATTTCATGAAATCAGGCTGCAATTTCATAAATTTTGACAACAAAAACAGCCAAAGATGCAAATACTCTTCATCCGTATCCACAACACATGTCGACAAATGTTAGAATACCACTATGAATTTCATCTCCAGTTACTCTGTATCAAGAAAGTCTTAAAGGACAAGTTCACATTCATAGACATGTGGGCTGAGTGAATGCAGCAATATTAATATAACACATCAGTGAGAGTTTGAGCAAAATCGGACAATCCGTTAAAAAGTTATGAATTTGTGAAGTTTCTACTCAGTCACGGCTGGATGAAAAGACTACTATAGCTTGTGATGTCACATGTGTACAATGATAAAAAGAAAGAATAAAGAAAATTTAACATATTTCCATTTTTCTCGCATAACAAAAGTACACTCCACTTCTCTCTTTCAGAAGGCAGGGGGAATATTACCCTTAACATATGTCACTAGCAAGTTGAAGAAATGTGCACTTTATTCAAAAAGTACAGTTTGGTGAAATTCTCTTATTTTCCTTATATAGCTGTACGCATGTGACATCATACACTGTAGTAGTCTTCTTTCCAGCAGTGATTGTGCAGATACTTAAAATATTCGTAACTTTTGAACGGATTGTCTAATTTTCCTCAAACTTTCACTGCTGTGTTCTACTAATATTGCTGCAGATCCTTACATATATGAAGGTGGACTTGTCCTTTAATGATAAATTGATGTGTTGCCCTCCTTTCTCTCACCCCACTAGAGATTATTTTTGCAGACTCTACATTAATCTTTCAGGGGTGTAACTTGAAGTTTTAAATATCATATCTGAGATCCTATGATGCCATAAATGATGCATCAAGATTTGATTGTGGATACTACTGTCCAACCTGCCTCAGCAACCACCTGCCGTATAATACAACTGGGAAAAAAGAAATTCCTCTGACAGAAAATATATGCCAAAGATGTCAATATCAGCAGCTACTGGTCTACATTACATAACAACTGGGTTTTTCTTTCTTGCTCTTGCGTGGCCCCTACAGACAGGTTAACTGTATTTTCCAGGGGATGCTTTACAAGGGCTAAAATAAATACTGCAAAGAAGGGAAACATACCCGTCAGATTCTAACAACACATTCACGATAATTACACATAGTACATGAACATACATACAGACATACAGATGCACCCTAATACTGACACAAAGTACTGCAATACTGTACCTCCTGTGGAAATGTCTTGCATAACCTCAAAGTCCCCTGTACTATTATTGTAGACATAGACAGTGGCTATGCTGCCATCGTACGTGGTGAAGACCAGACAGTCCTTTTCGCCGACGGTGAAGGCATCGATGTCGGACGTCGCGTCCATGGCTTCGCCGGCCGACCCGACGAGAGTGAAGGAGCCATCGACAAACTTGTAGATGCCGTTACCGGATGAGGTGTCTGGTGAGAAAAATGAGGACAATTAATGAATTGAGTATTAACAGTCTGAAAACAGTATTTAATGATATCCTGCATTAATACATATTGCAAATGTAATACATGATATTTTGCATACTGCTTGTGGGGTGCTGTTCGTTATTCCGAAGGTTCGCTATTCCGAAGGGTCGTTAATCCGAAACACGCAAATTCCCTATACCTAGAGGTTTGTTAATCCGAAAATGAAAAAGGATTTGTTATCCGAAAATTTGTGGCGTTATTCCAAAGGTTCGTTATTTCTAAGATTGGTTAATCCGAAAATGAAATTCGGAACAATAAACCTTTGGGATAACAAATATTAGGAATAAAGAACCTTCGGAATAACGAACCTTCGGAATAACGAGCTGTAACCCTACTTGTGTACACAGTTATATGATATCCATTTGATGTCCAAGTTATGCTTTGAATAGCTTGTAATATGACAATCCACTCATAGATGTACAATTGTATATGACACATAAATTTGTAATCCATGGACAAACTATATATGTATGTACAATATGTATGTGTGTATATCTGTGTGTAAACGTATGTATACAAAGTGTATGTAGGTATGTATACATGTTTTTCAAATGACTCAAAATTAAGCAGTCAATATGCAAATGTGAGCAACAGCATTCTATCTGATCATTTTCACATGGTTACAATTACAGAGAGAAAGAAAAAAAACTTTATACATGTATGTCATTTGACCATAGTAATGCTGATCTTTTAAATGAAAATGAAGAAAAAAACCATATAAGCTTCTAGTAAAATATCAGACATGGGTTATTACCAAACTGTATAACTCCAGAGTCAGCGGCATTGGAAATACAATTTCAATCTCTGTCTGACCACAGTTTTCACATTATGCGAACACCGAGCTCAAAACTTCCCAAAAGTTGCAGGGTGCTATTCTCTGTATGGACCAAAATATGTCATCTGGCTTGACCGAGTCAAATTTTTGAGCTTGGCATTGATACCTGGGAGTTGGAGTAATCTAAGACAAAACCAAAATTGATACATAAGCAGTTTCTTGGACAATATATTTTTGGACAGGCACTGCTATCGTTGGAAATAGAATATGTTGTCATTGATACTCCAGCAAAGCGAGCCTAAGGGACCCTATCAGTATAATCTTTAAATCCTCTTTTCTCCTTTTTCTATGAAACTGCATCCCCTAATTCCATCTTATATCAATCAGTTTTTGAATGGGATAGAATGGTCCGATTTAAGAGAGAAAAAAAAAGTTCTATATCATTTTACAGCTTAACCCATTGAGGACAGACTGATTTTGCTACAACATGCATTTCCCATAGATACCTGCCCGAGTATAACGTACTTGGGACTCGTCCTCAACGGGTTAAAGGTTTTGAGCTGGGCGGTCATAAATGCTGAAGCCGAGAACTTTGTTCTACCAACCGTGACATGGAACGTGTCCAGAGTTTGCCACGATGAGGTAATCCTCTCCTCTGAGGACAAAGTGTTTCCAGGCAACAGCACCATTGGTGTTCAGTTGCTCTTCGAGATGACAACAACAAAAATATAAAAATGGACATTTTATTAATCATATATAACACTCACTTGTTTTCAAAAGAACTAATTGCAATGAGGGAGGAATGCTTTTGACTTGAAAAATGATGAGTGGATATACATGTACAGCAAAACCAGAGAGTTTTGTATACAGTGCACTCCTGTTATAAAAAACATGGTTATAACGAATTTCCAGTTACAACAAAGTAAAAATTGAGGCCGAGACATTATCCACCCTGTGTATTTTCATTGTTTATGTGTTTGGTTATAACAAAGTTTCGATACCACGAAAGAAAACGTTATTATGGGAGTCCATTGTACATGAACTATGTGAACTTTGCTGGCATAAATTTGCAACAAAAAAAAAATGCATGCAATAGTATTATTGTACTTCACACAATGCACCCCTTGCTAGTGGCAACTGTGGAAGTTTCTTGCTGCAAAAAAGGCTGTCCACTCCAACCAATTAATGAAATTTTTCATGCCACTATTACAATGTCTCTGGTTTTACAGTACCCATTATGTGGGTATGCTTTCTTTTTCTTCCCTTTTTTAAAATAAAACAAGTGGAAAAATCACCTATCCGTCTAACCATTTTTTTTCTTTCCATTTATTGTAATTTGTACAATAACACGGTCTTCTTTATCAAGGATGGTCTCTTCAGCAGTGTTGCCACTGCTTGACCAAAGAGCTTTGTTAAGATACATCTTCAGCTCTTCTTTTAATACTAAATGCATGATGGGATAACAAATAAATCTTTGTATACTTTTTGTTCTAAATGTGCGCAGACGACTTTCACAGCAATTTGAAATGGTAAAATTTCACAGGTCCGTTTGGCAAGAATTCAAATGATACCCAAAATATCTTTTTAAGCAATCAAAATGATTTTATACTACCTCCTTAAAGCATTTAGCATAATACTTACTGAAAAAAAAATAAAATGTGCCAAAAACAAGAATTATCCAAATATATATATACTGAAACAAGAAAGGGAAAACTGACCAGAAACAAATAATAAAGAGCGAAAACTTTTAGGAAAGAAAATGGGTTTTCATCAGGATTCGAACCCGAGACCTCCGGATTACTAGCTCTACCGACTGAGTTATTGAAAGCCCTAGATCGGTGTTCATCCTAAACCCTTAACTCTCTTTGCTCGTGTGGTCAGAAGCTATAGTGTGTGTATGTGTGCCACACACACACACACATTAACCTGACATAAACCCAAAGGATGTAAATCAACTTTGGAATAAATGCGAGGGATCGCCGAAGCGATGCAGCTTTTTGTAATATATTTTGAAACAAAAAAGGGAAAACTTTGCTCAAAGTTTTCACTATATATATATACCTTAAAGTAGACCATGTGTTTTCCTTTACACATTTCTGTAACACTCAAACACTTCAAAATCATGACTCTTTACATTCGCACGCCCCACTCAGTCAACGGTGTGCCAAGTTCACATATTCTGCTCAAATGTACAAACACGGACAAACCCATTGATAGAAATAGCCAAATGTCAAAGTACTATGAAAGCGTTTCGGACGATTTCCATTCCCGTAAAAAAAAAGAAGATACATTTGGAAAACAGAATATTTTCCCATGGCATCCTTATGTTGCTGTCTCAGAATAATGTGGCACATAAAGAGTTAAAATCCCCAGTGTACACAAAGGTTCAATGAATTTGTGATTTCAATAGACATTGATGCAAAGATTTGAAACTTACCAAGTTCCTCAAACTGCGAGGTTTCTGTGCTCCAGCGATAGATAATGCTGGTCGTACACACGTCCCTGTGTTCATCAGCGTAAATTGCGGCGGCAAGATAGGTTGTCCCGTCCATTGAAAAGGTCTCAAACTTTTGAATATGCTTTTGAATGACTTGTACCTCCTCTACGTAGTCAATGGCATCAAGAAAATCTGAAAAAAAGGAGAAAATTATTCTGATCTACATTGGAAGAACACAAGACACATTTCTAATTAACTATGGTGTCACTAGAGCAAAGATAGGTTTCTGATAATTTGTATTTGCTCCCAACTTGTTGACATTTAGGGAGCCAAACACAAAATAAAGACTTCACTCTGTGCAATACAATATCTATTGAAACAGTCAAGAAAACTAGCAACTATGATGTGATTTGATATTTTGTTTTAACTATTATTGTGAAATGTCAATGGTTGTGACCCATCCTTAACCAGTGAAAAGGAAATCTCTTTGTTCAAAATCAAGAGACACATTTTAACCCTATTCCCACGGGGGATGTTGCCCCCCCCCCCCTCAACGTTTCGCGGGATTATTCCGCAACGCGCTATGCTCTCGCCGCCACATTTTATGACTTTTTTCTTCGAAGTATCGTGCAACTTTTGAGACCAAATTTGTTGCTCCTGGGCATACCGGTTTGAAGCCACGCCCCTTTGAAAAAATTTGTTGATCCGAAAATTGCTCAAAAGCATGATTTTGTGCACAAATCCAATGTAAATTGTGTTTTTGCAATGAATTCATATAAAAATAAATATTTTTACTTTCAGTGGCTGATAATGATTTATTTCAGCCTGATTATGCTTTGCAAAGTTTCTGCGGTAAATTTTGACGACAAAGAACAACAAAAACAAAAAGAAAAAAAACAGAGGAATACATAAGAAATTCAATGAACAATAAAATACATAAGAAATTAGTATGAAGCCGAATTTTTGCTTCAATATTATTGTTGAGGATATTGAAAAGAATATGTTCACCAAAAATTAGAAGTCTTGGAGCTTTATTTTTTGATTTATAGGCAAAACATTATTTTTGCATAAATTAGCATAAATCAATTGATATAAAATACATAAATGAAAATGTGAAAAATCTAACTATACAATCTTGTAGATTACATTGGCCTCTACCTTAATGCAAATTTTCGCAAAGGTCACGCGATTCATGACCAAGATCTGAAGGGAGGAGGGGCCAAAAAAGCCCCCCCCCCCCCCCTCAAGAAACCAGCTGGGATTAGGGTTAAAGTGACGAGAGAGACACAAGGTTGCTATGAACATAGAATCCTTGATCATTAGTATGACATACATGTATAGGCAGTTGGATATATCGTCTCATTAGCATTCATTGAACTTGCTGTGTTCAAGGCATTTCTGAGATCGGTGATGTTAGGCAGTCACACGTAGACTATGATATTCTACAGTTCTGAGAAGCCTTGAGGCTGAGGTTGTTGTATGTGAAACTAGAAGGCGGAAACATGAATAAAATGTTTTCAAACAAATGTTACTTCAGAAAGACTGAAAATGTTTGAGTGGATGATGAAATGATTTACTTGTTTAGGTCTGATGGTGTATTCAAGATTAGCAATATTCCCTAAATAAAGGTGGTCATGGTAATTTGATAGCTTATTTGAGGAAATTAGATAACTGATTGATGCTGGACAAGAATTCCTGCTACATGTACATAATCACTTCAACAGAAAAGACAAATGCAGTTCCTCTTTCCCAACGGAAGAGGTTTGATATGCAGCAAAGAAACAGAACAGTTTTTGTTTAGAAACGGTTCATACGACACTGAATTTTAATCCATTAAAACGGAACTTTTGTGAAGTAAGATATTACTCACTTAGTCTAACATGCTTTTATTTTTTAAGCTTCACAATATTCTTTTACTGAACCATACAAACAACAGGCGATAGGGCGTTAACTCTCTATATCATTTTGCCGCTTTTCCAATATTTAATACGGTAGATGAGGCATTTCGCGCAATCAGAAACTAGCGTGAAAAATAAATACACATGAATGCTTTTGCTTCCCAATGTTCCAGTAGTTGATATCTTGATTCCGTGGCATTAAAAACACACAAACTCTTTTTACCCGGCCTAGTGCTAAATATTAGTCGTGTGAAAATATCTACTTTTACAGTGTAACCTACAATTGGTATATCTGATTGTGCACAGAACCTCTAACTGGCTTAATTGAATAGGTAACGTATTCTATTGGCTCACTGTTGACAACTTCGGCAATAGCCTCGGTTCTCTCGCACTGAGTCTCGGCGAAACAGGCCAGGTCATAGATCTGGTCCTCATAGCCAGTGTGCCTCGACGCTTCTTCCGCAGCCAGTTCAGAGAGGTCCACCCCGTCGAAGAGGTATGCCGTCGTCACGTCCGCCTCGAACGTCGCCATGTCGTTGAATGTGAGGCTGCCCGTAACAGTGTTGCCCCCGGATAGGGTGACGCGCTTTGAGTCAATCTCAGCCAAGTCAACCGTCTCCACGAGACCTGACAGTAAAGAGAAGAATTCAGAAATTAAACTTGTGAGTTGATTGGCAATGATTGGCAAATTAAATGATATATAACTTGCTGAATTAGGACCATACTACTAAAACCTATTTAACCCACTCCTTGTGGAAACCTGGTATACCAGGTTTCGGTGGAAGCAACTGATTTATGGGAACTAGGTACCAGGTTCCCAAGATGAAGACAAGAGTGCCTGCTTTTGTGGCCTAAATTCAAATTTCTTTGTGTTAAAACTTGTATGAACATGTGCATTGCGATCAACGCTGAGCTCAGTAGATTTCTGTGTTTGCTGACCCCAATCACCCCATTCAGGTACGTGGTTTAGTGTGAACAAAAGAGCTCATCAGCGCACGCTCTATTCATACCAGTCCTCACACCTAATTACCTCCGCCAAGGGAGGAGGTTATGTTTTCGTTACCATTGGTTTGTGTGCTCGTTCGTTCTTTCGTTAGTTAGTTTGTCCGTGTGCAAAATAAATCAAAAAGTAGTGAACGGATTGGGATGAAACTTGTAGGAAAGGTTGAGTATGACACAAGTAACAAACGATTAACTTTTGGTAGTGATCCAAAAATTTAGGGGGAATTTATGAAGGATTTTTGATATTTTGGCAGGTAGGGTCAATGAACTTGAGAGTTCAGGCTGCGCGTATTGAAAGTTATTTGCATGCGCGCACTTAAGTGCATGTTGTAGTTTCTGCTAGGGCGAGGAGCGCCGTGCATATGAGGGCTTATGACGTAACAAAGACTTCTACACGTATATTGAGAAATCGGCGCCTTTCAGCACAATATAAACACTTTCGGCATGTGTATGGGTGGAAATTACTGATATATCTATGGAAGAACAAGATCAGTGATGGAAATGAGCTGCATGCTTGGCGGAGGCTGCGCTCTCAGAGTGCTTCTCTAGTTGATATTTCTATTGTTTGATGGCACATGTTGTATTCGAATGTGGAAAGGGGGATCTTGCACTGCTTGACTGCTTCTGCACAGGTGGATTACCAACCTGCCCGTTCTCTGTTGACGGGCAAAAAGAATCTCATTTGGGGTATTACAGGCACTCTGATGATTGCGGAAGGAACAGGTTAGAAAGTGATAGAAGTAAATAGAAGTAAGAAACAGTCAGGAGGTGCCATTTCATGGAGAAGGGAGAAAAGAGAATTTAAAGATACAGCTGTAAGGCTCACTCAGGCGTGCTGTGTGGAAGTATCAATGAACACATATCCCATTTTCCAGTGAAAGCAGCACATGTCAGATGAAACAATCACCCGAAAAACTGCTAATATCTCTAATCTGATTTGGTTTTAAGATTTTTAAAATTTTTTAACTGGGCGGTCACAGATGTATTACCTCCAACTGTGATGCTGCCAGTCACTGTGGCCTCACTATTGAAGATGTGGTAGGCTGTGACAGTTTGCTCCGTACCCAGCGTAAAGCCCTCGTCTAAGTCCTTCCCATCCACCAGGCCGTCCACCTGCAGGTCGCCGCTGATTGTTGTGTCGCGGCTGAATGTCTTTTTGCCAGTCATCTTGGACGGCGAGTCGAAGAAGAGGGTATCGGCATGGGCTTCGGAGATCTCGACGTCGTTGACAGAGCCTGCACGATCAATGATCGAGGGATTGAGAAATGGAGAGAGAGGGGATGATGGGGAGAGGGAGAGGGGGTGGGGAGAGGGAGAGGGGGTGGGGAGAGCGGGGAGAGCAGGTGGGGATGGGTGCAGGGTGTGGGGCCAGGGGGTTCATCTGGATATGACGGCAGGAGACCAGGGGAACAGTGGTGTAAAGGGGATGGGTAACATGGTACAAGATAACAAGGTCCACGTGAATTATGATATTGAGAACAAGGCAAATGCTGCTCTATACAAACTCCTCCCATAATAATGAAGTCCTTGACAAAGGCAGTTTTTTTTTATATTTTGCTAAAGCAAAATTTCAATATAGCCAAATAAACATACACAATGTATAGCGATACAAGTAGACGATCATTTTGGATTCCAAATTATACTTCATCACCTTCACTATATCCAAAATTGTTATAACCTATGTTCGCTATAACAAGAAGGCACTGTTCCATTGACAAGTTAGTTTTAGCAATCAGCTGCATTGCATCAAACACATTAACCTGCGTCAGTAAAATGTTGTTTTTTTCTCTGGTGTATTAATGAACAATTCATACACCACCTCCTCTAATTAAGCTTTTTACAGGTACAGTGTCGATGGGAATTCGCTACATTGGCATTCCTCACTTTTTACTAGTCATGACAAAATCCCCTTTATAATTTGTGGTTGCTATCAAATGCAACCTTCGGCACAAAACATGCATAGAACTTGAAATATTGCAAACGAGTCTATTTTATGCTACAGGGTGTAAATTGAAAAAGGTAATATGTGTACCTTGCACTATATGGTTGATGATGGCAATGTAACAGATACAATCATGTAATCTATGGAAGGGGCGGTGAAATGCAAAGTCTGTCTCCATGGCAACTAACCTGTCAGAAGGATGTTTGCGTTTGTTTGCACATCACACGTGTCAAACGTTTTTGCTCCAGTGATCGTTTGGGCCCCTTTGAAATTTAAAATCAAATAAAATTAAAAAGATTTACACAAACATTGATATGACACTACAATGCACATGGGTGATTGCTTCACACAATTTTTTATATGGTAAGATGTTTTGTGATACCACTGACTTACACATATGCATGAAATGTGATAACTCGCACATTGGAAATCACTGCTCCCAGTGCCAAACAGCACCTTTAAAAGGTAGAAATTCAGAACAGTTAGATGATTATCCATCAACTACTTTAGACTCAAATTCATGAAATTCTTCTGTCGAGGTGTTTTCATTCCAACTGATTAACAAATTGTCCTACGTCGACGTAATTAAGCACTGAATTGATCAGTGTTTTAGTAGTAGCCATGATAAAAAATCATGGGCGTACTTACTCCAGCAGGATTCGAACATACGACCTTCTGATCTCCGGACAGGCGTCATCTCCACTAGACCATCGAGCTTCCGCCCGACAGCAAGTGTTGGTTCTAATCTTTATAGCATGCAGCGGGTACTGCATAATTATTTGAAGTGCTTAATTACTTGTCTATATGAATTAGCAACTCAAGAAACAATGATGTAAGTTAAAATGTGCAAGATTATTAGCTTTGGTCAAGTTCATCCTCACCACTGCGTGTGACCAAGTTTCCAGCAATGTCCACACCGTCTACGAGGCCAGTTACCGCAACGTTGCCCTCCACTGCTACGTTACCGGTGAACGTCTTTTCCCCTATTGACATAAATGTTGCATTAAATTAGAATAGATACATTGCAGACAAATAATGTTCTAGTCTGTGCCTTCGGCTACATCCATACTCTTGATAAGTTTCCAACTGATCATTACACGTTACATGTAATTGTGACTATGCATCACAAAACCAACAGAAAATGTCATGCCCTGATTCTACATTGAAGGATTCAAAATAGGTGAAACACATCAAACTGGTCAATCTTGAGTTTTACATATATTCTGAAAGAGCTATTCTTCTTCTACATTATTTTACACTTTGGAATCATAAGTCATATATACAAAGTTGCGTTTTTAGCAGATTTTTAAAGTACACTGGTTTTGTAGAATAGCAAGACGTAGGTAGTATATGTCTTATAAGCCCATTTTGTACTACTGCTTTGAAAATTGGTTTATTTGTAATAGTTAGTGTTAATAGAGCATGATCAATCTAAGCTTAATCTGATAATCCCTTCCTTGTCATTGGTATAGTGTTTTGCATCCTGTTTTTGTGCCTTTAATATCACAGCTTGAATAGACCCTACGTATACTTCAGAGCATCTTTTCTCAGTACACACTATTCCAGATTGTATGCACTCTTTCCAATATTTAGATTGGTTAGGAGAATCCACTTCAACTGAGTTATACCTGCTCTCTAAGAATCTGCCCTTACCTAAAAATGCATGTTTGGTGACTATATTTGTTGGTTTAGGGATGCAGGGTCACAATTCATCTACCAAGACATGCCTGTTCACACAGGCATATTTTCATAAAATACTACAACCCCAATGATCTCACTTTGTTCATATCTACTGAAGATTAATTTGCTGAAGGCACAGAAAGTGTGAAACCCCCAATATCTTCAACATTATGTATCATTCTACATCCATGACATTAATTTCAACACTATATATCCTGAGGTACATTTTTTTGTCCAGTTGGACATCCTGTAAACCTTTCTGTGCCACTTAGTCAAATGTGCACAAATTCTACAGACAAACTAATGGACAGAAAATAAGCGTGTCACAAGACGGACTAACAGCTCTGTTACCTGTGATAACCCTGTTGCCTTGGAGTCTTACAGCATCAGTGAAGAAGCCAGAGAGATCCGTCGTGTAGGCGGAGTCAGCGGCTATGTTACCAAGGACACTTACGTCGACATCTCCCTGCATCGTCCCGACAACCTTGTGTGCACCGGTGATTGTCTGACATCCATCAAAATAGGGGGGAAAAAAGAAATATTTGCTTTTTAAGCCATTGATTCCCCAAAATTAATTCCAATATAAAGATTCTGCACGTATATATGGCACAATTAACTGGCTTCCATACTGTAAAAGTGGATATTTTCGCGCGACTAATTTTTCAAGCTAGGCCGGGTAAGAAGAGTTTTGCGTGTTTTTAATTCCGCGGAATCAATACATCATGCACAAGAACGTATGGAAAGGAAAAATATTCGCGTGTTTTTATTTTCGTGCTACTTTCTGGTTGCGCCAAACGTGCGAAAATTTCAAGACCGCAAAAATTTTCACTTTTACAGTGTATGCAAAGAAAGACTCTCTTCAAAACTTAAAAGCTCATTATTTCTAGCTTATTAAATTTTACATTTCAATTTTACCCTACTAGACCCAAAGTAGTCCACTGCACCATTTAATGATTTTCATCCTCATCAAATTGGCAACCCTAGATTTTACTGCATATCTTACACTGGATAAAGTCACATGGGACTGAATGAATAGAGGAAACGGGCATAAAATCAGAACGAAAACAAACAAAGCAGTGTGAGTTTACCCATTTGCACATTATATACAGTTTGAAATGAAGATCAGTAACTTGCAGTTTAGTTTTGTTCGAAAAATATTTCTCAATGACTACAGTCATAATTGCTTGAAAATGTACACAGAAACTTTTTGTTATATTTGTACAAGAACTATTATATTTACTATTGACACATTCCAAAAACTATTATTTTTACTGATAACACATTACAAAAGCTATCATTTTTACTATTAGCACAATAATGCATCATATCACAAAGCTATAGGCAATGAGCAAGTTTGACATTCATTCAACATTTCAAATAAGTACAATGTAAGTTGTGCTACTTCAGGTCAATAAATGAATTGAAGTTCAACTTGCTTTTGAGAAAACAAGTACTACAAATCACAATATGTGAAGTGAATACTCTTTATCAATATATTAAGTTGTTGGGATATTCATTTCTTCACCTTTGGGATGGGTACTAAAGATTAAAAGAAAAAAAAAAACAATACCTGAGTGGTATCCTTTCTCAAGACAGTACCAGCCCATGCCTGGAAGTTGCGATCATGGACCGTCCCAGTGACACTGAGGGTGCTGCTGAAGGTCACAGGAAGTTCAAAGGTCACTGAGTTTGGCAGGGTGAAGGGTTCATCCACAAACTTGGCCAGGTCCTTGAGAGCTGACAGGTCAACAGTATCAACGGTCTCCTCGTCCTGGACCGTGATGTCTCCAGTAACAGACACACCTGGAAGAGTGTTGATTTTTTTAAATTTTTTTAAATATTTTTTAAAGGGAAATGGGCATTGCAGTGTTGGTTATTTTGATTCCACTATCAGAAAATAACAGAATACCCATGGTTCATAATTGTGTGTTTGCTTTATCTATACATGGGTTAAAATATTTGCACTCCGCTGTATGATGTACAGAAAACAATGGTACAATCAATGTACAATTGTATATAAAGGTAATACATACACAATATATCATTACAATGAAACTAAAAGATGAGAAATAAAATACACAACACTCTCTGGCAGAATCAAATATAAAAGCAGTAAATTGCAGAGAGAAAAAATCTCAGAAAAAGAAAAATCAAGACAAAAAATAGAAGAAACTCATAAATCAAACTTGAGAATATATGCCCCGTTGAGGTCCATCCAATTGCAATTAAAATCGGCAAATTTTTCGGGCACAGAAATTTGCATGTGAGCAAGATGGCAGCGACTAACGAATTGTGAGTGGCGCGCGCACTAGTGGGATCTCATATACGATGTAATCTCTCAGGAAATTACCATATAAAACTTGAGAATATATGCCCTTCCAAGCCAGTTTTGAAGCTTCCCTGGACTTGATGGAAAGAACACTGTTAAGCTACATCTCATCGAAACACTAAAAAAGAGAAGGGTTGTATAATAACCTGCCTGTGTGTGTGCTACAGGTAACTTTTTTCCTTTTTCTACTCTGCTTTTATTCACTTAAGTTTCAAATGATATTGCCATTTGTGTGCTCGCACAGAGAGACTCTTTCTTCTTCTTTTTTTCCACAGAAACAAATGATAAATTGGATTGATATATTTCAGTTCCAAATGTACATGTACTAACTCTTTATGTGCCATGGCAGAAACCCCGTGTGCCACATTATTCTGAGACACCAACGTATGTTTTTCAAATCTATGTAACTTTTATAAAGATTTCTGTTAAACAGGATATGTAGAGAGCAAAGTTGTATAGAAAATACCAGCTTTGCTTTGATGTAAATTGTATGACAAATATACGTTAGTTTCTCTTTCAAATTACCTGTAGCTACACTTCTGTCAAGGCATGACTTTTGCACACAGAACAGTGACAGAAACTTAGCATATACATGCAAATCTGGTAGGAAACACCACATGCTATAGTCACTCACCACATAAAATGCAAGCTATGAGTGAGTGGAACGGAATCGCAAGAAAAAAACGCTTTCATTGAACTGTGGCATCAGGTGATTTATCAATCGGTTTGGACGGGTTTGTGCGTTTGAGCAGAATATGCAAAGTTGGCACGTCGTCAACTGAGTCAGGCGTGCGAACGTGGCACATAAAGAGTTACAGTCCTGATCATTATGGCATACCATCGTTGAATTCCAGATGTGAGGACACGGTCTGAACCCTGTCTTTTCTCATGGTGTCAGCGCTTAGTACTGCAATGTCCACATCGTTGATCTCTCCATCCACATTCAGCTCTCCATTGATTGTGACATCATCGTAGAAGCTGTATTCTCCTGGATTTTATTGTAGTTGGTGAAGAGGGATTATTAGAAGATGGGAGATTTTAAAAAAATGGTAGTTGTATACTGCATCTAATAATATTGCAGAATGTCACCTTAACCCACTGATGACTAGTCCCAAGTATACTTGGGCAGGTGTCTATGGAAAATGCAGGTTATAGCAAAATCAGCATGTCCTTAGCTAGTTAATTCACTTAGGTGAGCTGTCAGGTATATTTAGAATAGATTTACTGTGCAATGAACAAAATTGACAACAAATTAATGATACCTCCTTTCCCTTGTGAGAACAGTTGGAAAAACAACTTAAGACAGAGAGTTGTGAAAAAAATAATGCTTTAATTTTGGCAAAGTGTTTGTTTGATATGAACATTCAGGTCAGTTTATCTTTTTAAAACATTAAGATTGACAGGAACAAATATTTCCAGAGCCACCATCACCATTTGCATGTAATGGTTTCTTCTCCCATCTCGATGATACCTGACAAATTTAGTCAAAATCCACTAACCCAATGTTCAAGAATCAGATGAAAATGTGAAGCTCTTCATGTACAGCACATGATGGACAGTCAACAATCGCAAAAGCCCACTTTTGAGCAATTCGGCTCAGGCAAAGTAACATGTCACAAGAACAGAAAGTTTGACCTAAATAAACACAGAAAAGAAATATTATGCACTCAACCATACATTTTTCATGACAGAACAACCATGAAGACAGAGAGAGAAAGAAAAAGAGAGAGAGAGATGGTTTAGATACACATTAAATGTTTGAATCACAACATACTGCAATATCTTCTTCTATTCTCAAATATACCTGTAATGTCCTGGGCATCGATGACCACCAAAACCTCCTCGCTGATGTCGATGTCATTGACCTCACCGCTGACCACCATACTCCGGGAGACAGTGAATCCATCCTCGAACTCCTGGAAGGGTCAAAGGTCATTTGCAACACATGGCTCGTCATATATTTAAAAACATGTAGAACAAACAAGTAAGAACAAACTTTTTATAAGGTGCCTTGTAAAAGATGTCATGATCTGGTTATACAACTAAAATACTGTAAAAGTGGAAATTTTCGCAGTGTTGAAATTTTCGCGCATTTCAAATAAAGTGCAAATATAAAAGCACGCGAATATTTTTGCTTACCATATGTTCCAGTAGTTAATGTCTTGATTCCACGGAATTAAAAACACGCGAAACTCTTTTTACCACGCCAAGCGCAAAAAATTAGTCGCGCGAAAATATCCACTTTTACAGTAATTAAAGCAATTGTAATCATATACTACACACATAAATGTATGATAAATTTATAAACATAAAAATAAATTTGCCATTGTGAGGGTCAAACAGAAGATATTAACATGTATAAATTGACATCACCGTCCAAGCAATTGTAATTCTTTTTCTGATGGGTAGCCATGAAATACACAAAATTAAGATCAAATTTATCCTTATAGCCATCAACTCTGATATTTTCTCTAGAAAGGGCTTTCTTTTGGTTCCACATGTACATGTATACTTACCAAGCAGATCTCTGAGCTAAATTTTATTAATAGGAGCATCTTCTATCCACCTCATCCCAGCATTCTCCCCCCTCCATCCCCATCCCACAATGTTCGGGACTCAAGAGATGTAAGCTGGTTTTACTTTTTAATCATAACATGAAGCATAATGAATTCTAACAAACCTTCACAACCTTTTAATTTGTTTTTTATATCTTTACCTTCTGCATGATTATGTGACAAATCATACCCATGTTTGAAACTTATACAAATATAAATCCCATGTGAAAGAGATTTGTTATTATTGATGCCTTCACAAAGCTACATTGTACACACTCACCTTGGTACCAGTGATCGTTTGGGGTCCGTCATTGGTCCAAACGATGTCGTCGTTCAACTCCTCCAGGTCGATGAGGCTGAGGAGGCCAGAGATTGAGAGATCATTCTGGACACCGAGGTTACTCTTGAAGGTCTAGGAGAGGAAAGTAAAATTGTGTTAAGAACTTTTCTTTATGTGCCATGTTTGCATACCCAACTCGGTTGATGGCGTGCCAACTTCGCATATTCTTCTTAACGAACTACCCCGCGCATACTGATCGAGAAATCACCAAGCGCCTTAGTTCTATGAAAACATTTCTTGCAATTCCCTTCCTCTCACACATAGCTCGTACATTATGTGATAATTGACTAGCAAGTAAGCAGTGCTGCTTACTGGATTTGTCTACAAATTCTTAGTTTCTGTCACTGTTTTGTGTGCAAAAATCATGCTTTTACAATAGTCTAGCTACTGGTAATTTGAAAGAAAAACAATTATAGATAAAGATATATATTATTTGGTTCATTAATGCCTGCATGAAAAAGTCTTCAAGATTTTAATTTCTGTTTGGACATGAGAACATCATTGAAGACACCGACAGCCTATCATAATTTTACGTTCATCTTGAAATCTAAGGTAGATTTGAATTTTTTCTGAAAATCCCCCGCGGTCCCACACTGGTGGATGTCGCAGAGATTATGCAGCCTGGAGAAGGACCATAAAGGGCATGGCATGTCTAAACCCACAGAGTGAGGAAAACAGACGTCACCAAGATGGTGCTGTGTCGGCACTGATGATCCAGCTGATGTTAATGATGGCAGCCATTATGATGATTGATGATTCACAATCGGTGATGATGGTTGGTGATAATTAATCGATGGCAAGGATGATGACGATGATGATGATGATGATGACGATGATGATGATGATGATGATAGCAATGGTGATCGATGGCCAAAAAATAATGACGGAGGCGCCCATGGTGATAGTGGTGATGATATCCTGATGATGATGATGATAAATGGGGATGATGGTGGTGCGATGATGGTGACGATGATGGTGACGAAGATGATGATGATGACAATGACGACGATAATGATGAGAATGATAATCATGGTAGTGATAGCAAGATTTGACACTGATCATGATAACAATGATGGTAATAGTGCCTGATGGCAATGACGATGATGATATGATGATGACAATGATGACAACAATGATGACGACAATGATGATGACGAGGAAGATGATGTCCTCGGCCAGCTCACCTTAGTCTGTGTGATGGTCTGAGTTCCATCATTCAAGTAGATGGCATTCGTCTTCATTGGGTCAATGTTTACTCCATCTAGGGAACCATCAAGAGTGGCTGTTCCACTGACAGTGGTTGTACCTGTGAAGAGACATCCAGAATATTTTGCTTCATGAATTAAAAAAGAATTTAAACACTATGGCCCGAATTCACAAAGGTGCCCGAATTCACAAAGGTGGATATTAAAAGATATACACATTCACAGGTCTGAATTCATGAAGGCGGTACAATTAAAACCATGGTTTAAATCCTGGACAAAAACCAAGTGTCGCATGGAATATTTTGTTACAAAATCAGTCATTTGGTTGACAAAGTGTTTATTTCATTACGAAGTATTGTCATTTCTTTACAAAATAATAATTTCGTCTGATGAAAGTTCTTGTCCACACTACAAATGTATATGCATTGAATGCCAGTTGCAGTTTGTGAAAATTTCATGCCGCAAAAAAGGCCGTCAGCTCCAATTCACAAAAAAATTCCTGCCGTGAATATATCATGTTTCACAGTAAACTGAACAGCACACTGTTCTCCTATCATGTGCATGGATGTTTGCAATGGTGGCTGACTGCTTACCTGTAAATGTCTTTGCACCGGTAACAGTCTGGTCACCCGTGATGTAGAGAATCCTGCTGGCTAGCTGAGGAAGGTCCACTTCATTGGTCTCATCCTCATTCTCGATGTTACCGGTCACGCTCAGCTGGTCAGAGAACGTCACTCCCCCTGTCACAGTCTGACAACATGGAAAATACACAGAACACTTGGTCAATGCAAATTCTCATCTTCCAGATGTGCTTTTAACTTAGCACAAACACAAGTATTATTCACCTTCAACATCCATCAGGACACATTCTTTTTTCTTCTCTTTTGTGATTTGAACTTTGGCCTTATTTGCTATACAATCATTCAAGTCCTTTTTATTGCGCAAATGTAACACTTTCTTTACAGTTGTAGAGTTTTGAAAGCATAGTCTATGCTAAATTCATTACTGATGAATTCTTAAATAGGCATCGCATTTGAGATTAGCATTCCTGCTGAAGTGCCAAATTATAAAATTTTTGTAAAGTTTGCTCTGATTCTGTGCATATTCAATCACAATAACTAGCTCCATCAAAAACTTTCCAATCTTTCTCCAATATGAGACATACAAAGAAAGTCAGCAATGTCAATTTACTGATGACAAATTACTCTATGAAAATGTGTGTAAAATACAAATTGCAGAACTTTCACATTGATATGTCACATTTTGACACGTCTATATATGTGTTCATCTGATTTCACTCTATTAGAGCTTAATGGTGTAAAAATGAAGGAAATGTTGAGAAAAATTTTGTATTCCTGTCACTTTTGCACAGATGGTCACCTGATCGGTGGACAGAGTGACCCTGTCATTGACAAAGTCCGTCCACGTTTGACCATTGAGAGTCGTGGTTCCAATGTTTCCTGTTACGGCGACATCTCCAGTAGCTGTGACACAGGTGAAGACTTTTTCTCCTGTGAGAGATGAGAAACTGAGGCTGAGCAAATACACCAAATATACAAAAATACCAGAATTAATATGTATACAGATCTGAAGAGTTTTATTGCAAAACAAGCTAACTCCATTCTTGAGATATTTGTGCCTAAAGCTGCTCACAAACAAAGAAAATTATAAGAAAATGCAGGATACTTTTAATCAACATTTCTAGATTATTACTTGTAATGTCACAAGTGAGGTATGAATTACTGGGAAGGTTTAATTTTTTGCTCTACTTATGACTGCTTACTTTGAAATGTTTAGAAATGGCACTGAGCTCGTTTTGCGAATCATTCAGATTGGTCAAAATTGGTCAAAAGGAGGCAGTTTATTACTGTGGGATGTTTCAGCACTATGGGGTGGTTTGGGTACTATCAGGCTGCAGGCAATAGTTGAATTTTATGCCCCTTGGGATCTCAACTCCTTGGTGCAGTCCTAACAGCAAAAAAAAAAAAAAAAAAATATATATATATATATATTTACTGTAAAACATGATATATTCGCGGCATGAAATTTTCGAGAATTGGAGCCGACAGCCTTTTTCGTGGCATGAAATTTTCGCGAATTGCTACTGGCATTCAATGCATGTAGTGTAGACAAAAGCTTTCGCGTGCATTTTAATTTCGCAAATTTTGGCGCTCGCGAAATTTGCGAAATTAAAGTGCACACAAAAATTCCTAGTTTTACAGTATATACAGTATATCTATTAAACATAAGACACATACAAATGTGTAGTCATGATATGTGATGGAAGAAAATAAAGCAGTGTGAGAGGAATGAAGAATACTGACAGGAAATCAAACGATGAAATCAACAATCACCTGTAATTACTTGCTGTCCACTCAGCATCACAATATCCTCTGACAGGTCAATGGTGTTTGTGTCTCCCCCGATGCTCAAGGCAGCTCCGACGCTGGCGCTTCCTGCAAAAGTCTTTAAAAAAATCAGAAGAAGCGATCAATAGACAAAGACCGACAGGAAACAATTTTTTTTTCTATTACAAATCAACTTATCAATGACATAACAAAAACTGCAAGTGGATTCGTGAGATCCTGTTGTGGCACTAGACCACAAGACCACGACCACCAATCACAAGGTCCCTGGTTCAAATCCCTGGCAGAATGATTGTGCCCTTGGGCAAGGCACATTAACCTCATTACATGACTGCATGACACTTTGTGCACAATGATCATTTCACGAAAGTAAAAACATCTTAAATTTGTGCCAACACACAAACACACACAAACATTAACTTTGAATTTTTGATTGCGGGAGGAAATGACTAAAATTCATCTTTAGTTCCTACATACTACACTAATGTAGGCCGCTTACTCAACATACAGAGTAATTTCAGGTAAGATTTATGTATCATGTACAGTGTATATCAAATTTTTATAATTATCTATTAAAAACAGAGAAATCATGTTGCACTACAAGACTCTCTAGAATGGTAAGAATAAGAAATTAGCTTACAATACTGACTGAATAGACTAGAAAAGATACAGAGTTAAAAAAAAACAACAGTTAACTCTTTGTGTGCCATGTTCCCTCCAGTCGATCAAGTCAACCCAATCAAGTCAACGACTTGTCATCTTAGCATATTAATTGCTCGGCCGCACGATCATGCACAAAAACAATTTGTTATGAGGACTGCATTTATAAGATAAGCAGCCATAGCTTTGTCCTAGAATTTACATCACACCAAAGCTTGCAATTTTCTCTGCAACTGCAGTGCATGTCTAATATAAACGCTTCTATAAAAAGTTGCTGTGCTTTCAAGAACGGAATGCTTTCCAAAAGCGCTTTTGCAATGCAGCTAGCCTCAGAATAATGTGGCAAACTACAGGTTTACAAGGTGGCACAAAAAGATCGCATTGAGCAAAAGTATGTAGAGATCGAGGAACCTTGTCTCCGCCCAAAGTCTCATCTCTAGTCGTCAATGCAGCCGAGGACCATAGAGTTTCGATGGTCACTCCGTCCACAGTCCCTCCAACATCCATATGGGCGGAGGCCTGGAAACCGTCAGTAAATGTTTTTGCTCCTGTCATAAAACCAACAAAACAGAATAATACCTTGTTTGAGTACAAGAGCAGTTATTGGTAGTCCTCTTTCTCTGTTTGTATTATGTACACTCTATGGAAAGAAAAGTTTGAATTAGATGCAATACAAAACAGACCATGTTTCCACTTCTAATTTCTTTCAATGTCCAGCAGAATGTCATTTTGGTCACTTTACATATTTTTTTTGTCAGTTGTCACGACTATTACCCTTTGTATGGATGACCAAGTATGTAACAATCATTATTGACATAATGATACATACCTCTCGAGGAATACATTATATTGTTAAGCAATACTTATATTATATTGGATGGCTATGAATGGGATACCAGGGAATATTGCACGAGTTAGGGCCAATATTGCACGAATCGAAGATGAGTGCAATATTGACCCTAACGAGTGCAATATTCCCTGGTATTCCATGAATCAAGGCCATCCAATATAATTGTTATCATCTATACAATCAAGCAGAGCAAGCATAAACTGCACAAAATTACGCGGCTTCCACTTGTCTTGGAAGTTGACTCGGCAGTCACATCCAAGCGCTGAAAAGGGGAAGCCCCTAAAACTGCGAATGAAACAAACAACTAGCAAGATGTTTGCGCGCTTGTGAATTGTAACAAAATGACGCGCACTAGTAGCAAGCGTTTGCGCATTCAGCAAGCGCTCGCGCAATAGACGAGACAGAATTGAATATGGTGTGATCTTGAACGGCAAGTAACAACGGTAGCCTATGGAGAATTAATACGTTGGCCTATGCATTTCGTTCAATATGCTCTGATATTGAACAGTAAAAACTGAGCGGACTACAATACGCGTTTTTAATGCGCCGCTAAAACGTCCTATATAGATGATAATTTCTGGTACTGCACAGTCTATAGAAATATTGGTCAGTAACTGGTTATAGTGCAATCACTTGACTAATATAGCAAGGATTGAAATTATCATTGTGACATGACATCAGGAAATCCATACAATTCAAAAATCTGAGCAGCTGCCAATGTATGGGACTAGAATGATAAGATGTGTATTCAATAAGCAGATCATATGACATAACAACATTGCCTCATCTTTCATAGTGATATACAATGTAACACTGGGCAGTCCCTCTGGAGTTGCACTTTTCTGCAGACTTTCATCTGAAGCACTGCATGCTTCGGGAAAATATGATCTCTTGGGCAAAGTATAACTCTTGCGTGGATGTCTGGTGTTTTATTACACCTCTAAAAAGGTATCAACTGTATAATGTCTCCTTCCGTCCTAGTCAATACAATGTTGGATAAGACGGGATATCACTGGACATACCTGAGACAGTTTGGGCAGTAGAGAGATCTAAGAAATCTGAGCTCAGGTCATGCGTGTTCACGGAACCACTGAAGGTGATGTGACCAGTGGAAACACTGACAGAATCAGTGAATGTTTTGGCCGCCGTTATGACTTGTTCTAGGTGAATGGGGGTGAAGGTGAACAGAAAAATATGGGGCTCATTGGTAGAAGACCTACAAAAGTTAGACATGTTTTAAAGTTTTCAAGGATGCCATACCTTCAACCAAACATTACAGCAAAACTGAATGGACGTTAGCGAGACTTCATTCATTATTCTTACTGCCCATGTGTGGTGCTTGTAGGAAACCTTCAAGCCTCACTCAAGACACACATTCTTCACCAGGCATTAAACTGCTAACTCTCTTGGACGAGTCTGCGCCTTTGAATATTTCTGCAACAGACATGTGGCGCCATACAAATGCTATGGATCATCATCAACATCATCATCATGGTCATCATGGTCGTCATCGTCGTCATCATTATCGTCATCAAATCAAGTCGTAGTTCGTGCTGCACCAAAGCCCTGACTGCCACACTAAGTTTGCTGTTGCCACTTACAGTGTACAAGTGTTTTTTGGTACTATGCCTTGTTCTAATAAGAAAAACAAAAATCTATTTGTCTGTCTTTGTTCCAGTAACAGAAGTTTTCCTAAAAATCATACCTATATCATATTTGTTGCCACTTACATGTGTTTTTTTGTACTATGCCTTGTTCTAAAGAAAAACAAAAATCTATTTGTCTGTCTTTCTTCCAGTAACAGAAATTTTCCTAAAAAATCATAGCTATATCACACTTGTTTTCAAATCATACCTGTTTTCTCATTCTTGTAGACGGCATCCGCCTCAAAGACGCTCAAGTCCTTGCCATTGACATTCCCTTGGACATTGACATTTCTGTTGGCTGTGAGAGGGTTGCTAAAAGTGATGTCCCCTGCAAGTGGAAGATATCATGTGATGAGAGATTGTGTACAGGACTGGATGATGGCAATGACAACTGAAAATCCTATAACACAGTGCACAAGCAGGTCAGCCTTGAGATGGCAAAACAACCTATTTACAAGTATGTACATCCAACATCATTTCCAGTAAATTAAGTTTGAAGTTTCGCAAACCCATAGCTTTTTTTCTGTTTTTGTTAAACACTTCATACAAGTATCTTACCCTAGAAGGACCAACAGTATCAGTAATACAGTGAATGCAAATTGATGTCACTAGACCCTTTATTTTTAGAATTATTTGCATTTAATCAAAACATATGTTGTTTTGCCGTCTCAACATAACCACACTATTGCCCTTGCTATGGCAAAACAACATAAGTCTCGATCACTGGTGCGCATATAATGTCCAACATCAATATGCCCAGCCTATTCGTAATTACTGCGTAAACATGTAGATGACAAAACAACGTATTGCATGTAGATACGTTGTTTTGCCAAGTCCATGCCCAACGTGTGCTGAGCAGGAGCATGCGTATCATTGCTTACGTTGTTTTGCCAACAAAATTTGAACAATTCCCACCGGGAGGGGGTGTCATATCTCAGTAACGGAATGGGTTCTGATTTCAAGATTAGGTCAAGGGTTAGATTATACTAATATAAGCCGAGATGTACGACAAAATCAATTTTCATGAATTTTCTGCATACGTTGTTTTGACATCTCACATCCGAGATCATAGTATGATGTATGACATTAACTCTCCACCTTTGACAGGAGATCTCTCACTTTGAGACTATTTTGCAAAATCTCCCGCCCTCCAGTCTGACTTTGAATTTCTCCCACACTAGCTGCATGATTTCCCGTTAAAGATGAACTTAATGCCACTTTTTACCATTACTGCAACCGCAGAGCTGAATACTGGCCAAAAGGGATGTCACACTTCATGCTAGCAATGAGAGCTACGCACATAAAATATCGTGTGCAAGTTTGCACGGTAGAGTTTCCAGTTTGCAAAGGGGTCCAATCACAAGGGTTCCAAGACAATTACCCCTGGACTTACCGAAAACCCTTCCCCTGAAGCTAACCCTAATCCTAATCTTCAACCTAACCCTGAAGCTAACCCTAATCCTAATCCTCAAATTAACCCTGATCCTGACCCAAATTCTCAACCCAACCCTTACCCTAATCTTAAATTTAACCCATCACGACAGTGTATTTACCAAGGGGCCGGTAATTTTCCTTTAAATATACAAGCACAAGAATCTCCAGTTTAACAGATGATGGGGTTGGAGTCTTCACCTGATTAGAAAGTAGAGAACTTCCCGACTCGAGCAACCTCGCTTTCAAACCACTTCAACTGTCAAACAAGAGACACAATGCCCATGTCAATCACACTCTGTTTCATGTACCTTGAACGGACTGCCGAGTGTTAAGGGTCATGACCTTTGGGGCAAGGTCAGACACATCCACTCCGTCGACCTCCCCCGAAGTGTGAATGTCGCCCTCTATGGTGATTCCATCTTCAAACACCTTGTCTGCCCCTATAGTGCAACTTGCTGTGGGCAAACATATGAAGGAAATAATTTACAAATACAAAGAGATAGACCAAAGGAAGATATACTCATAGATATATCCACTGAGGTATATAACACAATATATACAGTCATATGTATGTATGTGCATGTGTATATATGTATATTCATACATATCAAAACATACAGTTGAATATTTTGTTTGATGTCACTTAAATCACAACTTCACAACAGAATCATTGTAAGACATTGTCAATACACAAGAAGGGTGTATGATATTTGAATGATATCTGAATGCATATGTCCTGTGTTCAAGACCACATCAACTTAATGAGAGCATAATGCAATGTAAGTGTTTCGTGGGCGTAAATCCCGGGGGGGATGGGGGGATATATCCCCCCCTGAAATGGAGGAGGGGGGGATGGCCTGTACAATCATCCCCCCCTGAATTTTGAGGGGAAAAATGGAGGAAGCAGAAATGTGATTGTATCAATTTTGGCATATTGCATGACGTTTGTACGCCGGCCTACAGACAGGTAACAGAGCTGAACAGTATTCTATCTTGTAGGAAAATGTATACATAATTTTCTCAAGCGCTCGCTCGCTTCGCTCGCTCGCGAAGAAAGTAACATTGACATACACTGTAAGGTATGGCTCAGACGTTGACAACGTCAATATAGGCCTACATGTAGGCCTAAACATACGCGAGTAACTGGGGACCATCTGCAAAATATACGAAAACAAACAAACAAACAATAACAAAAACTATATCGCCATAATTGAACCCCCTCCATTTCCTGAATCATTCCTGAGAAACGACAGTGACTAATGACTCAGTTAGGATACATCTATGGGCATACCCGAGGAAGATCAGGAGCGTCGAATCTATTGGGGGGGGGGGGGGGGGGGGGGGCAAAGGGGCATTTGCCCCGCCCCTGCGGAAGTGTTTAGGCAGACAAATAATTTATCCCCCAAGCAATTCCCGAGATGAGGACAAATCTCGAACTTTCTTAATGGAAAATTGTCGAAAAATCGCCAGAACTCTGCACCAGATCGTTGTATTGCAATCATAAACATGCAAAAGCTCCGCTATACAGGATTCCTTTCGATCAACTTCGTACAATTTTGACATTGACGTATATTTCCCTAATTTATCAAAGAGTGTGCAGCAGATCTTTCACTTAACAAAAGCACCCTCATATGCAGAGGCGTCGATAGGGGGGGGGGATGGTTCCCCGATAAAGTGGGACGAACAAAAGCGAAAAATATAGCTACAAACGGCAGTTTTTAGAGTGTAAAATGTCAAAATTTTCAAGCTCGCTCTCCTCGCTCGCTCGCATTTAATCATTATTCCATTCTCCTGATGTTGCTGTCTGTAATTGCCAGCAGTTTTCGCCCGGTGCGCCCCCTTAATTTCCAAAGCGAAAATTATAGCTACAAAAAGCAGTTTTTGGACTGTAAAATGTCAAAATTTTCAAGCTCGCTCGCATTTAATCATTATTCCATTCTCCTGATGTTGCTGCCAGTAATTGCCAGCAGTTTTCGCCAAAATTTTCAAGCTCGTTAATCATTATTCCATTCTCCTGATGTTGCTGCCAGTAATTGCCATCAGTTTTCGCCCGGTGCGCCCCCCTTAGTTTCCAAAGCGAAAAATATAGCTTCAATCGGCAGTTTGGGGACTGCAAAATGTCAAAATTTTCAAGCTCGCTCTCTTCGCTCGCTCGCATTTAATCATTATTCCATTCTCCTGATGTTGCTGCCAGTAATTGCCATCAGTTTTCGCCCGGTGCGCCCCCCTTAATTTCCAAAGCGAAAAATATAGCTACAAACAGCAGTTTTGGGACTGTAAAATGTCAAAATTTTCCAGCTCGCTCGCTTCGCTCGCTCGCATTTAATCATTATTCCATTCTCCTGATGTTGCTGTCAGTAATTGCCATCAGTTTTTGCCCGGTGCGCCCCCCTTAGTTTCCAAAGCGAAAAATATAGCTTCAATCGGCAGTTTTTGGACTGTAAAATGTCAACATTTTCAAGCTCGCTCGCTCGCATTTAATCATTATTCCATTCTCCTGATGTTGCTGCCAGTAATTGCCCTCAGTTTTCGCCCGGTGCGCCCCCCTTAATTTCCAAAGCAAAAAATATAGCTACAAACGGCAGTTTTGGGACTGTAAAATATCAAAAATTTTTAGCTCGCTCTCTGCGCTCGCTCGCATTTAATCATTATTCCATTCTCCTGATGTTGCTGCCAGTAATTGCCATCAGTTTTCGCCCGGTGCGCCCCCCTTAATTTCCAAAGCGAAAAATGCAGCTACAAACAGCAGTTTTGGGACTGTAAAATGTCAAAATTTTCCAGCACGCTCGCTTCGCTCGCTCGCATTTAATCATTATTCCATTCTCCTGATGTTGCTGCCAGTAATTGCCATCAGTTTTCGCCCGGTGCGCCCCCCTTAGTTTCCAAAGCGAAAAATATAGCTTCAATTGGCAGTTTTTGGACTGTAAAATGTCAACATTTTCAAGCTCGCTCGCTCGCATTTAATCATTATTCCATTCTCCTGATGTTGCTACCAGTAATTGCCCTCAGTTTTCGCCCGGTGCGCCCCCCTTAATTTCCAAAGCGAAAAATATAGCTACAAACGGCAGTTTTGGGACTGTAAAATATCAACATTTTTTAGCTCGCTCTCTTCGCTCGCTCGCATTTAATCGCTATGCCATTCTCCTGATGTTGCTGCCAGTAATTGCCAGCAGTTTTCGCCCGGTGCGCCCCCGCCCCCTTAATTTCCAAAGCGAAGAATATAGTTACAAACGGCAGTTTGGGGACTGTAAAATGTCAAAATTTTCAATGCAAAAAGATTTCACCGTGGGAGGGGGAAATCCCCCTACCATACCTCCCCCCCCCCCCCCTCGCTTGCTTCGCTCCCTCACATAACTGCTCCTCCTAAGATCAAATCCTGTCTACGCCGGTGATAGGCCCCATTATTTATAGTAGGCCTTCACAGTGATGTCGCACAGGCGGAGCAAGAGCTGAAATACCACGATTTAGTAATTCAATAATATATTGTGAATATTTCATTTTCTTATTTTTTTTTAAAATAAAAGAGAACAAAATTTTCACCAAAAGTGTGCACCAGATCGCTGAATTTCAGGTCTGAAAATGCAAAATCTTCCACGTGTGGGAAAGGGATACCCCCCCCCCCCCCCCCCCCCCGCCACATACCCTCCCCCCGTTCGGTCGTTCCGCTTCCTCTCACAGGTATTTAAAAAAAAAAAATGTTTTCATACTTTTAAGGTCCGATTTTCCGCCGAAAGTCATCTGACAAGCAAAAAAAAAAAAAGCAACAAGAACAAAAAGTCTTCATATTTTTGCTGCCACTTTCCTCCCACTTTATATTTCATGCAAAAGAGTTGGACATCCGATCCCTGTAAAGTGTGTGCGTGTGTGTGTGTGTGTGTGGGGGGGGGGGGGCACCAAGCTTCTCCCCCCCCCCCCCCCCAAGCCCCCCAAGCCGGTCCGGTTATGGGCTTGTAATCGTGGTGATGGTGACCATCCCCCCCCCCACCGACTCCTCAGTACGGATTTACGCCGTTGAAGTGTTTAGGATTTCTTCACACACAAAGTTTTATTCTTATCTATTTCCATATTGGCTGGTTTGTTTTGTTTGAGTTTTGCGTTTTGTTTTGTCTTTTGGTCAAATTGACTTCAGTAATTGCATGGTAAACTCCTCCTATAGACAGTACTTTGTTCTGGAAAATGTTTGTTTTCATTGGTAGATCAGCCTACCGGTGAGCATCACCCCTTCATCAATGTCGATCCCGTCAACCAGACCCTCAACCTGAAGAGCTCTGGCCACCCTCAGGCAGTTGGTGAATCGTTTGTGTCCTGTGATCAGCTGACCTATTTGGGGTCAAAAATTGGGAAAAAACAGCGAATTTTGTGTGTGTGTGTCAAACTTTGTATAGTCTGACCTGTTTTTTGGGTCACGTCAGGATTGACACTGTACATAATAGACTGATATTCATCCATATATGTACACACACACACAAAAATGCTGTTAATTTTCGAATCATTTTATAAAACAAATAATGCACAGGTAGAAGTTCGTGATGTAAATGGAGATGCAGCTCACTCTCAGGTATGTTGTGCAACATGTACTGGGCTGTACCTCATGCATGCTACACCATTCACTATTTATAACCTTGAGTTCACAGCAGCTCCACTAACACCCTCTAATCTGTGCATTTTCGTTGGTACAATGTACATCACCATTGCCACAAAATACTGCTGTGATGTTTCATGACTTTTTACTTTCAAGTCTCTCGCATCTTTTGACACTATATATGCAACTCCCGAGTGCGCGATTTTGAGGTTACACATACATTTTAAATATCTACATGCATGTCAGATCGAAAATTGCTCAAAAACATAAATCCATGAACAATTTCAATGCATATCATGCTTTCAGTCAGATTTCATAAAAAATGACTATTTTTTTGCTTTTATTGATTAAAATTAATAATAATGACAAGTTTTCCTGCTCAAAACAGTGTCATTAACAAATTTCACTCAAAAACAAACAAACAAAAAGACATAATGTCAAAACAAAAATATGAAAGTTTAGAAACCATTAAGATACTTACTCACTGTACATTTGTTTTGTTTTTTTGAAGGCAAAATGTTTTCACTTTCATCTGCTAAAGACACTTCAAAGAACATGTACACACACACAAAAAAAGTGCTTTTTGGAGCCTTATTTTATTAGTAATTCATACAGCATAACACAAAGTCGGATTTCATGCAAACATTAGCTAGAATGATAATTCTGGAAAATCAATGCTACAGTCTTGTAGGATAGGTCGCCGGCAATGTGTGTGCTGATTTTTGTAGTGACCACGCAGTTGATGGCTGAGATATGGAGTGGGGACCTAGGAGCCCCCCCCCCCCCCCCCCCCCCCCCCCCCCCCCCGATATTCTAGTTTGGGTTCAGCAGAGGATATCTACTGTAGATATGAATGTATTTATTCAGAGTGAAAAGCAACCGCATAAGGACAGGATGTTGGGAAGTTCCATGCCCTTCAGAAGCTTCACATAAACTTGAGAAACAATTGTGATGCTACCAAAAATTCCATCTCAGTCGTGGTATTCATCAATCCATGATGAAGAATGAATGATGTCTGTATCCTACAACTTTGAGCAGAGAGTCATGGATAAAGAATTAAACACAAACAACGTAACTCTTTATACATGCCACTGTACTGGAATCATAAATTGGCAAAGCTCATACTTAAAATAAAAATGCTAATATATGAAGGGTTTGTTAGCAAAAACTGATCAAGTCCATTTTTGAAGATTTCGAAATACGATCTCTGTCATAAGGTACAAAATAATACCTTTTAAATGATATATTGGTCACTACATATAAAGGTATATTTTTGAAATTATGGTCAAAAGAAGCAAACATTTTCTTATTATTCTCTTTATTTTTCTTGACCTTTAATCGCAAATATCTCCATTTGGCAAATATGGACTAGTCGGTTTTTGCAAACAAACTCTTCATATGTTTTTTTTTTAATTTACGAACCCATAAAAAAAAAGGGGGGTAACTATTTTGTGGGATGGGGAAATATAAATCTTGAAATAGGAAAAATTACAAATTTTTGCCTGTACTGTGGGTTAAAACAAATATCCCACTTCTCATTTGCAAAGAAGACTTGATTCATGCAATTATGGATCCACTGCAAAGGTATGGAACAGGTCTACCTTTGAAATATGTGGAAGTGTCTTTGACATGGTCAATTTCAAGTACCCAGCGCCCAACTGTGTCCGTGTTTGTTCCGTCATCGATGTTGACTATGTCAGCCGTCCAAGAACCTGGGATCTTGTAATAGATTTCGCCGTCACCGGCGTTGTATCCAGCCTGACAGAAAGAGAAATGAGTTTGCAAGTGAACCCATAACAATTGGACTTTTGGACTTTTGGAATTTTGGCAGTTAGCTACTCCATAATTTGGCTCTTTCCATTCTCATCTTTTCATCGCATTTTAAAGTTACAATTCAAGCTACTGTGGATCCAATAATTTCTCAGTACAAAATCCAGGAAAACTTCTGAGCCATAAGTACTTACGGTGAAATATTTTTGGCCAGTTCACATGCAATTAAAAAAGAAAATTATAAAAAGCTCTACCTATTAACATATTCTATGAAACATTAGTGATAGAAACTAGATGTCATAAGAACTTTGCACCTCATCTGTCCTAAACAATTCCTCGACAGTCAAGTAATTTAAAAACAAAATCCTTTTTTTATACAATGTAGCTTTACACCACTCACCAGCATCGCTCTCTAAATTGAAAGCTATTACTGTATAAGCTGTTATTTTCACGAATTTAGAAGGTCACAAACATTTTCGCAAGATGTTGTTTTCGCGAATTGACACCAATGCTATCTTGCGTGCATTGTTACTTTCGTGTATGGCGACATTTTCGCGTGTTGTTAAATTCGCGAAAATTAAACCCTCACAAAAATAACCACTTATACAGTATGTTTCCATGAAATGAATATAAATGTACTGTACTATTATTGCATGTGTCATTAGGCCAAAAAAGATGAGCCAAAAGTGAGTATCATGGGCAAAAAAGGGGGGAAGGTGTACAACACAGAGAGGAAGATTTCTACAGGACAACAGCACATTGGTCACTCACTGGTCACCATCTAGTCAACTTGTCTGTGGGGCACACAAAGGAAAATATTCACAACACTACAACAGGGCTGCATACTGATCCATCATTGGTCCCTAACTAGTCAGCTTATCCTTGCTGCACGCTAAGGGTAATTTCTCCAGGTTATAGTCCCACACACTAATCACTCACTGCTCACTATAAACTACAAATGTCGTCAACTTGTCCTGTGCTGCACGCAACGGAAGATCTCTACTGGACAACAGCACACTGATCACTCACTTGGTCACTAACCATTAACTTTAATATCCTTGCAGCACACTAAAGGAAGATTTCTCGAAGTTTAGTCTCACACTGGTCACTCATTGATCACTAACAAGTCAATTCATCCATGCGACACACAAAGGAAGATTCCTGCAGGACAGCAACACATTGGTCACTCATTGGTCACTAACTAGTTAACTTGTCCAAGCTGTAGCACTGGTCACTCACCATGGCAGGTGTTCCCCCAAGACCTGTCTCTGCTGACCCATCACTAGCTGTACCCGTTGTCCAGTTGATGTCCTCGTAGTTGAAGATGGCAAACGAGAGTGTCCCATCAGTGACCAGCACCACTTGGAAAGTGTTCCTCTGCACACAAAAGACAACAACATCACTCTCTACAAAAATAACTTCTATGATACTTTTTTTAAACAACTCTTTCAGTTTGTTTTGTTTTTTATTCTATCACCTCATTACCAGCAATGACAAATTTAATCATATTATCATTTCAGTCAAACATGTCTCTCTGACTGTACAAGATGTCTGGAAAATAGCTGACAAG
Organism: Diadema antillarum; assembly: GCF_040938485.1. Taxonomy (NCBI): domain Eukaryota; kingdom Metazoa; phylum Echinodermata; class Echinoidea; order Diadematoida; family Diadematidae; genus Diadema; species Diadema antillarum. Next base: position 104,491 of record NW_027272288.1, on the reverse strand, counting down.
GAGTGAATACTCTATCTCCCCAATACAGATTGTGTCAGTATGGCTTTATTGTTGGACAGAGGCAGTGTTGTTCTTGACTTGCCTCTCCAATTTACAATAAGGCCACAAATTCAGGGGGAAATATTATATGACAATGGAAAAGGCTTGTCATTAAGTTGCATGCTAGCGGTTACATGGTCCCCAAAGAGCATTAACACATCAAACAGAGAGACCAACTGCAATGTATGTTAGATCAACCCCACTCAGGAAGAAGAATATGGCAGTCATCCTGAAGGAATCAAAAGAATCACGGTGAAGAGAAGGATACGGCAGTCCCTATTCATTTGGCAAAGAAAGGTATACTGACTTTTATTACTGTACAAGGATTGTTAGATCAAACGCACTCAGACGCATCAATATATTGTGATATTGTGAGTAGTGCATAACAACATTTGGAGAAAGAAATCAGGTAGACTAAAAAATTCCTGTTGAGAGCCATGCCTACAATGCTCTTCATTCTCCACACAACTTAACCCGTTGAGAACGAGTCCCGAGTATACTCGGGCAGGTGTCTGTGGGAAACGCGTGTTGTAGCAAACTAAGCTATCGAACCTTCCTCAGCGGGTTACAGAACTTGGCAAAAAACACAGAGGTGAGAATTGCCATTGGTGCGGGAAGAAGCAAGGGTTCACTTCAACACAATCTTTCTAATTGCAAGGTCTCTTTGGAGGAACTTTGAGGGAAGGACTTGTATACCTAATTGGAGCAGGGAGATGCCCTGCTTGGAGGCACACTGAAGTCTTGAATTTGCTACATTTGTATGTACTGCTCTCCACAAAGGAGTGCAAAATGAATACCAGATAGGATGAGAATGTTCGTTGATCAGCATGTGCATGCCTGTAAACTGACGACAGGCTGGCTGCTCCCCAGGGAGTGGATGCTACACTTTATGTATATGTCATGAATCTTGAGACCAGAGTAGACTGGTCGAGTGGGGAACCTACCGCAGGGCCTGTGGCTCCAAAGTACGCCACTTCGTGCCAAGTCGCGATGAGGAGCCAGGTCGAGTCGAAGTGCAGCTGGAGCGTCTTGCAGACGATGCGGTCAGCCTCCTGGAAGACGGAATCCTCGCGGGATGTGCGCGTCTTCTGGCGGTACGAGATGGTGCCGGCAATGTTCGTGTTGACGTCGCCCCAGAAGGGGGCAATGTAGCTCTGGTCAATGCCCTGATGAAACTGTACAGGGGTGTAGGTGGTGATCGCCTCACCAAAGGAGATGAGACCGTTGGTATTGACCTGCGTGAGGAGGATAGTAAGGAAAGAGTTGATTGCAAGGAACAGCAAGAGTACATGGGACATCAAATGCAGAGGATGTAGAGTGTTTGTTTTATAAAGCCATAAAAGATGACCACCAGCAATAGCAAAAAAGAAAATAAAAATAATAACAATATTGATAATAACAATAATAATAATAATAACAATAATAATAATAATAATAATAATGATAATGATAATAACAGTAATGATGATAACAAGAAGAAAGAATAATAATTATAGAAATGATAATAAAAAAATTATGATAGTAATGAAGTACAGTGTAATGATGATAATGATGATAATGGCAGTCAAAATTCACTCATCTGTTGTCAATGGCAAAGAAATGTTGCATTTAAATGAAAAATGAGTATGGGGTATTCGCATCCAGAAGCAGCCTTACTCCCCTGCCCCAAATGATTCTTGCCAAGTTTGGTCAAAATACAGCTGCCTATTTTCAAAATGAAAACGGCCACCACCTGTTTTCAAGAAAATGGAAAATCACTTGAGCCATTTGGCCCATAGTAATGAAATTTGCAACTGATCCACAAGTATTCATGATGATCATCCTATCTATAATAACATTAAAATCAACGCTGCCAATTCATCTATAATGTAAAAAATCTAAACACCTAGATGTACAATGTACATCAAACACCAGTCATTACAATACATATGTATATGTTGCGATAACATAAAGAGTGCATACATAATCAGAGTGTCTTGAAATTTCAAGCAAAGATGTAAATTACGGACGCAAAAATTAAAGACAGATAAAGTGTATGTAGAGCTAATTTAACAAAGATTCATAAAATACACATGACAGAAAATTATGAGGATAATGAAAATGAAAATCAACTAAAAGAGATTCTTGGTTGTTCTTAAAGATGGTGAATGGATGCAAAAGTTAAAGACAAATATTAAAATGGATATCAGTCATCAAACAAAGATACATAAGCCTAAAATGCACATGGACAAAAATTCCAGTGAAATGCCAAAGTGAAAACAAAGAACTCACGTAGAGTGACGTTTGAGTTGTCCCAAAGAATGGAAACTCCTGTTCAAGGGCAGTCGCGTTAACGGATACGTCATCATTGCTGGGGAGGAATGTGTCTAATCCCTCACCATACGGGAAGAGTAGTCCTGTACAGCACAGACGATTTGAGGTCAGCTTTCATTAATTCATCGAACCATTATTCTCCACAAGTATCTCAGTCATCATATTACAATAGACCTATACACTCAAATTAACACCAAAGACTATTCTTGGGCTACAATGTGTTATCCTGATACTCCCAGGCACTGACCACATCTATAGGTTAGCTACACATGATTGCTTGTGATGGGAACCAATAAAAAAGAGCAAAACCAACAGCAACCAGTACACTTTGGGACTATGCAGAACATCCTGATGGTTAGCTACAGATTATTGGTTCCCACTGGTAACTGACAAATGCCAGCAAAACCAACAGAAACCAATAGGACTAACAGAATATCCTGTTGGACCCAGCACTGAGTGCATGGGTGTACATGCAAGAGGGGGTCGCGAGGGTCGTACGACCTCCCCAAATTTTGAAAAGGTCCACTTTTTGTAAAAGACATTTCTGTTTTTCGAGGGCTTTTTACCCTATTACAACAGTAAAAAAGTGACCAGGTGGTGTTCCAGCAAATTATCAAATTTGGGAGGGGGAACACCCCCCTCCCACACCCTCCCCCCGCTCGGTCGCTCCGCAACCTCGCAAAGGTAAAGGTCCAAAAATTTTGATGACGACCCCCCCCCCCCCCCCCCCCCCCCCGAAAAAATTCCTGGATACACCCCTGGAGTGGGTTCCCTGCAACCAACAGAAACTAAACCAATAGGGACCAATGGGACTTATGAACCAGTGAAAGATATTGGACATCCTGTTGGTATGATGTCTATGGGTTTGCATGGAATTTCTGATGGTGTTTTCAAGTGAGCATTTAACTTCTGTACTTCTGGATGGAGTCAGTAAGAACCAATAAAACCAAAAGAAACCAATATGAGCTTCTTCTTGGAAAAATGACAGCTCCTAAAAACAAATGGCATTTTTCTATAGCTACTGTCAAACTGGCAAAATCTTGTTAAATTTAAGATTGCAAAGTCTTTGAAATCTGTGGTTGTCCGTCCACACTGGCGGACAAACTGCTCAATCTTTAAGTTCTCGAAGTCTGGGTCACCAGTATGCATGTGCAAGACAGAAGAAAGAGCACCCTGTCTTCTGAAAGCTGGGGATTGTGATGTAACAATGCAGACCTTTTACATCACAATGACTACTGTATACGCCATATATTTTGTGACTTTCTCGAATCAGAAATTCCCAACAATTTCGCTTGTGGTTAATTTTGCAATCGTGGAGTCCTGTACTGAATGGATACAGGTACACGTGTACGTCACATCCATATTAGGATCAGAGCCAATATTTTAATGTGTTTTTAATTTCGCGAGTAGCACCTGACTCGCAAAATATTTGGCGTATACAGTATGCCTTTTCAAGGAACCGTCCACAAACAGATGGTGGACTGGTCAAGTGACAATTAGGCTTTGTGACAGTTCAGTGTTCTCCCTGGCAAAAGATCAGGAAGTTTGATGGGGGGTCTGAGAAATAGCCCTCGTCTGAGTGGGAAGTTTCATGGGAAGTTTTGCAAGAAGTTTTGTGAGAAGTTTACTGTCACAATGGCAAAACTCTGAGATCTTTCCAAAGATAAGTCTTTTTCCAGCATGGCTGGTTTCTTTTTTAATTGTTTTTTTGCATTGTTTTTTGCATTGTTTTTTTTTTTTTTTTTTTTTTTGGGGGGGGGGGGGGGGGGCGTCATTACAGCACTAAAATTACACCAACACCATGTTTCCTCTGAATGCCATGGCCAGCTTGAATCATGTCCCTACCTGATATGTGACTCTCAGTCGGATTTCGGTTCGATTCAGCAGAGTTGATGAGAAGCGTGTCGCTGAAGACTTTCACACCATCAATGGTTCCATCTGGATGGAGCTCACCCTCAACTGTGATGTCAGCACTAAACGTCTTGGCCCCAGTAATCTGAAGGATGATGATTAAATTGTTTAATGCTACTTCAGGGTCTTAAAATACAACATTTTTAATAGCCATGTTTTTCAGAAAACCCCATTTAATTTGATTATTAAAGTAGTCAAAGAGAAATGTGGATTGTTGTAAACCATGACATGGGTCTGATTCTTCCAAATTTAGTATTTGGATGCTTTTGATTGCATAATGTGTGAACACAATGGACAGACCTTGGAGGGAAGGAATTCCTGACATGCTCTACAAAACTCCTCATATCTCTTTGACCGCTGAAGCAAATCTGATGGGGTTTCCAGCAAGATGTGTGTAATAAGTTTTATAGTTTCACACCCTGAAATTGTATTTGGATTGGTTCACTATTTTTAAAGTTACCACTGCAGAGGGTTCCGTTAATCATTTTTACTGGGAAATACGGTACATTTTTAGAGAACTTGTTAGAGTTAAATAGCCAAGAATTATTCAGGCACTCTGGTATTTTAGTTTATGTTGAGCAACACTTTAATCATTGTAACTCGTGACTTACGGTCGTATCCACATTGTGTCGCACAGCTCGGCTGTCAAAATCTGCAAGATCGATTGTGTTTGCTGTTCCGCTGATCGCTACATCGCCAGTCACAGTCACGGGACTGGAAAACGTCACTGGTCCTAAAGGAGGAAAGATTTTACATCTCAAAAAAGAGCTAGAGAATCGTAGTCTTCCTTTTACTGGCTGCAGTTATAATAGCACATCATGACTATGATCAAAAAAGTTTTCTACACATACAGTTGTGCCTCCTTGCAAATCAAATAAATTTTCATTGCTGATTATCTCCTTCCAAATCAAAAATATCTAATCCAAAATTTATTAACAAACAGGACCGTGCATACAATGAACAAGAGACGAGATTCTTTTTGCGGGTTGACAGAGAACGGGCAGGTTGGTAATCCACCAGTGCAAAAGTGGTACATGTACCCCCTTTTCACAGTCAACTACATGCGCCATCGAACAATAGAATCATGGATCGGTCGCAAGGTATGAATAGAGCATGCGCTGATGGGCTAACAAACTCTTTTGCTATACAGAAAAGACACACCTAAATGGAGTCAGCGAAGTCAAAATATCTACTGGGCCCATCCTTGATTGCTATTATGTACATCTTTATATGAGTTTTACAGCAAAACAAGCACACACTACATTGGAGAAAAGGCAAATGATATGGCCATGCAGGCAATTTTAGTACGGAAAGAAAACAGACATTGATACAATGTAGACGATACTCTAATCTTTCTATTACAGCCATTTTTGTGGGAAGCATGACACAAATTAACATGAATTTAGGCCACGAATGCAGACACTCCTGTCTACATTTTGGGAACCTGGTACACCCGTGGCTCCTGTATATCAGTTGACGCCACATAAACCTGGTATACCAGGTTCCTGTAAGGAACAGGTTAACAACACACAAGTTTTACCTGTAACAGTCTTGGCTCCAGCCTCTCGAACTGTGTTGGCGTCCAATTCTGAAACGTCCACACCATCCACTGTGCTTGTCGTAACAATGTTCCCATTGATGGTCAAGGCGTCAGAGAATGTGATGCTTTCTATTTGAAATATCACAAAATATGCACGTGAAACACTGTGAGTATACATACAAAAGTACACAGGTATGTTTCATGCTTTTGCTGTTTTTTTTTAATTGTGACCCTGCACCACAAAAGCAAGAAAAAGTCGCCAGACGTGGATTTTTAGGTTAAGGGTAAATTCTGAAAGAGCAGACTCTAAGCTTTAAAATGATGTACAGTGTATAACTCGATTCACACGGACTCTCCTAACCTACCTAAATACTGGAAAGAAAGCACACACTCTGGAAAAGTGTGAACTGAGAAAAGAGGCACTGAAGTACAGGGTCGATTCAAGCGCCTAATCTTTCACCAATCCGCGCTAGTTGTGCCATGAAAGGGACAAAGCACACAATGTCATGCACCGGAGCAACAACAATGAAGAAATTATCAGATTAAGCTGAAATTGAGCATGTTCTATTAACGCATTCTGTCCATGCGTAATGCCAACTTTCAAAGCAGTAGCATTATTCTTTCAAAAGTTGTTAGACATGAAAGTGAAGAGTGTACAGAGGATTTCAAGAAATTAAAAGGGGCCTCTAATACATACCTGATCATTCTACTCTCCCCCAAAAAGGGGTTGTAAAAAACCTTCGGAAAACACACTTTCTTATTCGTGTTATGATCCCAAACTTAAGCATAATGTAGAAGAAAGATAGCTCTTTCAGAAAATATGAAAAACTCAAGATTGACCTAGTTGACCCATTTCACCTGTTTTGGATCCTCACGTAAAATCAAGGGGTGCGACTTTTTGGGGGTTTTTTGCGATGCACGGTCACAATTAAGAGTCATCTTGAGACCACAGTCAAAATTTGATTCCAAAGTAGATTACATGGGTAAGAAACAGAAATACACCATTTGCAATATTCAACTCTTTAGGAAGGAATAAAGTGGGTATTTGATATACCAAAATATCTAATCAAAATACCAAAATATGCTTGTATCTGACTGAAATTTGCCCATGGGTTTCACAAATGCAGGAGGAAAGGCGAGAAAGAAATGAACAGTAATCACAGGAAGATATACATATCTACGTATTCCACACAGACCTCAATTCCATATTTAACATATGCAGGAATCTACTGAGAGTAACTTAACGTTTGGCTTTTCACAAAGTTTGAATTAGAACAAAAATGGAGACACTTTAAATAATGAGTGCAATAGCAGGCATGGTGGTTTATCAATGCATGATGAATATTAGCATATCTGACAAAGTTATTATTCATGTAGTCCTTATAAACGGTGGTTGCCAGCACATCCACACGACAGTAACAATGTCTTCATTACAGCCTGGTATTTGGCAATGATAATTAATAGAAAACTAGATATATCGCTACGGCTACTGATATGCCTCCGCCATAATGCATGGTTCTCCTAATAGGTCTATAGTACAATGTCTTGACAATGTGTGATGACAGTTTCAAACAATTGGCAAAATATTAAAATGACAGGTTTGACACAAATGTGCTGAATGTTCACTTTCCTAGAACTAGGTTCAATTGGATGAATGATTAAAATGTCAGAGTGCAGGTATTTGGGGAACTGATGATTTTTACTTGACTTCTGACCCTTTTATAAGTTTATGCATTGAGTAATTTTTCAAGGTATTGAGAAAAAGTATAATTTCAGTATCAAATGGGAAATTAGCATTATCTAAACCTGGCCTTTGACCTTTGACCTCACAGTTCCAAAGAGAATCACTGTTAGGTTGAACATGCATAAATATGTAAGTTTCATGATGATACCTTGAGTTACTTTTGAGATATGGAGGAAAAAGTGCAATTCAGCACTTTCACTTGACCTTTGACCTTTTGGCAAGAAACTTCCCACAGAATATATATTGGGTAATACATGTATACATCAAGTTTAAAAAAAAAAAACCTTAAATATAAGGAAAGAAGTGATATTTTGAGGAGTTGACCTTGACCTTTGACCCCGACCTTTGACCCATGACCCCCAACTTCCCTAGATAATCACTGCCCATCGGTACAAGCATATATACTAAGTTCCATGAAGATACCTTGAACCATTTGCGAGATATGGAGAAAAACATGAAATTTCAATTTTTTTTTCACAAAATAACCTGTGACCTTTGACCTTTGACCCTGTGACCCTAAAATCCACACAAAGTATTATCCCCCAAGGATATACCCTCATACCAAGTTTGATGTAAAACCATCACACGGTTCTTGAGATATCGACAAAAACAAAACGGGACGGACGGACGTACGGACGTACGGACGGACGGACGGACGGACGGACGGACGGACGGACGGACGGACGGACGGACGGACGGACGACCCGAAAACATAATGCCTCCGGCCACTTCGTTGCGGAGGCATAAAAAGAATGTTAGTTTCTTTGGTGTTTTTTTTTTATTTGTTTCATTTTCAGTCTGACAAGATGGCTTGCATGATAACTCGTATTTAGCTACACTAGCTGGCCTTCCGTGGTGTACAGTTGATTTATTGATGTGAAACAATGAAATAAATGCTTTCCCAAGATTTAAATGATGGACTATTCTGGTCGACCTGGCTTACCGAGGCAAGTTCATTCTTTGTTTTAACATGAATTCCACAACTTGTAACATTAGGCCAGCTTTATATGGACAATACTTTGAAAATGATTGAGTTACATGTAAGTGTGTGGCCAACTGAGAAAAAGGATGGAAGGGCATTTGGGATATGACGTGTACATGAGATAATCAATCTATGGCAACTTTCGGAAACAAGAAGTGAATGGGCTTGTGCCGTAACTTACGATCCAGCTGATGGGTCCCAGAGAGAGTGACCACTTCCTCCGACACATCCACCGTATCCAAGGTAACATCTGCTTGGAAGACCGCATCGCTAGATAACGTCACAGCTTGGCTGAAGGTCTTGGCACCTATTCACAATGAAGTGTTGTAAACAAGAAAACGTGACTCGACTCTTTTCTCTCTTCTTTTTTTTGCCCCTGAAGTGAATCTATTGTAACACAAGCGGTCGAGTTTGTCCTGGTTTTTCTTTGAAATAAGTAACATCTCAACCCTTTATGTGTATTGGCATTTAGCTTATACATTGCCAAGAATTAGTCAACATTCAGTAATAGGTCCAAACCTGGACTGCTTACAAAATTAGCAAGCCCATTACTTAGGTGCAGCACTGTGTCTCAGTCCAAAACAAGGATTAGGGGGATTTGATAATCTCCATTCATTGATAGTGGTTTCAAGACATCTGTCTTGGCTAATCAGCAAAGAAAGCAGTTCATCATGCGAGCAAATGAGCAAAAAGAGAGGATTATAGTGTTGACTTTTCTCATTTTTTTTTCTTCAAAAAGGTACTTCTATGTACATGACAAACTCTCCACTGTATCTTATATATTGGGAAGTGAAAGACTTGTTTCTGTGATGAAAGAAATCCCTTTGAACTTTGAACCTTGATGACATTTCATTGTAATTCCAGAAGCAGCTCTTTCTATGCTAAACTGGGCGTGTTACAGGACAACACAAGAAGACTTTTGTTTCATGACACAGAATCCAAGCATGGTTGCTAAAATTGTTTTAATTCATACCATAAGCAAAATTAAGATAAATGCCAATAACTTTACAAATTTGCCAAGGAGGTACAACTACAGAAACAGCTACTCAATCTGAGAGTAGTGAATCTACGTACAGCTGTATGACTTATTTTCAGTGATATGCAATTCAATTCTCACATACAATGACAGATTTTAAACTAGAAATGTCGCTACAGCGACTGGTTATACCCCCGCCAAACAACATTTCATAAGCTTTGGTAAAAAAACTGAGGAAGTAGTTAAATCCGCAAGATCTTTCCTTGATCTTCTGCCATTAATATGCCGTTACCATGGCAACGTACTTTCGGGTACTGTCGAAAAATGCGTCTTGCACATCTACAACCAAAGGCACACATCTGTACCAAGTTTCATGGAAATTGGGCAAAAACTGAGGAAGTAGTTTGCAACACAAAATTTTCCATCATTTTGGCTCATAATATGTGAGCTGTTACCATGGCAACATACTTTTTGTCACTGTCAAGAAATGTGTCATGCTGACCTATATCCTAAGACAAACATTCAATATGAATTCCATGAGAATTGGAAGAACACTGATGAAGCAGTTTTGCCATGAAGCATTTTGCCCTATATTTTACCAATAACATGCCGTTACCATGGCAACGCACTTTTTGCCACTGCGGAAATATGTGTCTTGCACATTAACATATTCAGATGAACATCTGTACCTAATTTCATAAAAATTGATCAAAAACTGTGGGAGGAGTGCGCGACGCAAGATTTGTACCCATTTTTGCCCATAATATGCCGTTACCATGGCAACGTACTTTTGGGTACTGTCAAAAAATACGTCTTGCACATCTACAACCCAAGGCACACATCTGTGCCAAGTTTTATGGGAATCGGTTGAAAACTGAGGAAGTAGTTCGCGACGCAAGATTTGCAGCGGACCAACCGCCCGACCGCCCGACCGACCGACCGCCCGCCCGACCGCCCGCCCGACCGCCCGACCATCCGCTGATTCCTATATACCCCCTTCAAACTTCGTTTGGCGGGGGTATAACTATGTGTACTCATGAGGCCATGGAAGAAATGGAGTTGAAGGGCAAACAGTGTTACCACTTATAGTCTGTGCTCCAGTCTCCGTGACAGCTTCTCCCATGTCGAAGCCATTGACCAGAACTCCTTCGGGGAGGACGACATTAGTTGTTGTCGTGTCATCGTTAAACGTGAGCTCCCCGGTTAGCGTTTGCCCAGGAACATTGTTCCTACGTGGAGAGAATGTTGAGAAGAGGAGAAATGACGTCATGAAACTTGGAAATATAGGAACAGTGTACACATCCTTTTTTACAGAGTTTTCACCCTTTTTGGAGTGTCTTACCTGCTGAAAAAAACAAAGAAACAAAAACACACACAGAAATTTAAAACTTTATAACTTTCTGATTTCATATTTAGTTTTGCTGAAACTTGTACCATTACAGTAGATTTGTCTGATTTGCTTTAAACTAAGACAAACAAGGTGTGGATCACACTTTTTTCCATCAGTACTTTTTTTCAAGGACTTGCATTAGGGGAATTACTGTGTCTACATCTCTTTCTCTTCTTCTCTAAATAGATCTCTGTAATATACCCTCTCTCTGTAAATATATCTCTATATCAATATCTATATCTATCTATCTATATATATATATATATAGATAAAAAGATAGATAGACAGATAGATAGATAGATACCATCTCTCTCTCTCTCTCTCTCTATTCCTCTCTTGATTGTAAGTTCTCCTTCAAGTAGTATCTCAGTTCTCACTTTAGTGTTGTACTGTCCAGGGTATCGACATTAACTCCGTTAACGCTGGTGGCCGAAAGCGTGTTGGCTGAAAGCTCGCCCTCTATTGTCAAGCTGCGGAAAATCTTGTGGCCGGTGATTGTGTCAGGTCCGCTCAGTGAGACGCGATCTTGTGAAGACGGCAAGGTGAGTCAAGAAAACGTAAAAAGTTCAAAGTAAAAGTACTACAAGCTAATTTGTTTTTCAGTGGGTCCCCCCCCCCATCTCCATCCTCTGATTATTCTATCACTACAATACCTACTTCTGCAAGTCCCATCTAAAGTATATAATGCACCTCTTTTGTTATTGCTTATTCATGTTGATAATTCTTTACTTTCATGTACATTGTACATAAATGTTATTATGTTGAGATGGACAACAATAAAAACTGAACTTCAACTTGAAAGTTTACCATGCAACAAATGGACCGTATTTTAGCTATCTTTTACAGGATTTTAGAATGTAAAAGAAATTTTATGAATTGTAACCACAAAAGATATTGATAAATTTATCAACACAATGACTTGCTTTCGTATTTCTAGATTTTCTTGACTAATGTGTCCAACATTACCCTTCAACAAACCAAACAAAGACCTGGTAAGAAAAGTGTGTTATCTGACAGACAAAGAGTTAGGAAAATCTGCTTGCTGTTCAGATGCAGTCAAGCATAAAGGTGATTAAATGTTACAGGCAAATTAAAAAGACACTATGCACTACAGCAACAAGTGTGATAAAAATGAACTTTCAACATTTTTAGACATCCAATTCTGGATAAGTTAGGGTGGAGACATTAAACCTTTAACTTTTGAAGGAATATCAAATTTCTCTCCTTTTATAGACAAATGAACCTTTAATCTTTCGGCCTTCTCATTACCTTCATCAGAATATGATGGCGAACGAATATGAGTATTATGAGTATTATGGTCTTATAGACGAATGAGCTATTATATTCAATAAGCGCATTCGAGGAAATGTGATATATAGGCACAAAATGTAGAATGCAAAATTTCATTCATGAAATTACATTGTGTATTCACCACATATAACTGACAAATGAACACAGACGTGCTCTTTTAACGGCTTTAATGGAAATATTGTATCTACCATTCATCAGAGTTCTCACAGCTGTGAACTATTTGATTATTGTTTCTGAAATCACTTCTAGAACAAAGGAAACAAAAAAAAAACACACATACAGGTCATACATTTGGTGGAAATGGTGGTGAGAAAATAATCTATTCAAAGAATTTCCAAACTTTGGTATTTTCACACTAAAATTCGAATCACATCATGTTTTCTTCCATTCATCATTATTGAAGCCCAAACAAGCATTTGAGTAGTTTCAGCAAGAATTTCCTTTTATCTTTTCGTTTTGTTTTGGATTTGTTTGTTTGTTTTTTGTTGTTGTTTTTGGGGGGGTTTTTTGTTGTTGCTGTGAGCGTCTAATGGTGCAGTAGCTTGTTTGGGCAATATCCACACCATGGCTCGACACTAACTTTTTTGTTTGGTGGCCCGATGGGGCCACCAAAGTCCTAAATTCCAAATTTTTGGTGGCCCGAGAGAAAAACTTGGTGTCCCGAAAAAAGAAACAATAAAAAACATTAAAAGTCCTTTTTTTAATGAGTCAAATATTTAAGTTTTATGATAGTAAGAATTAGAAGTTGGACATATCTACTCATAAATAAACTTCAACAAACTTGCAACACTCACTCTCGGGCACTCATTCAGTCCTTTTCATCCATCCTTTAAAAAAAGTTAACTGCTAATTTCCGGCGCAAAAAGTTACAAATTTATTGACATACTTTTCAAAAAATTTTGGTGGCCCGAGGCGGGCCACCAAATTTGCCTTTTTTAAAATTTGGTGGCCGGACTTTCATTTTTGGTGGCCCCGGGCCACCAGGCCAGCGTTAGTGTCGAGCCCTGTCCACACTCTTATGCTGCGCATCTCGCCTAAAGTAAACCCACGCAGAGTGCATGCATACTCCACTAAAGAAAAAACAAAACAAAACAAAACAAAACAAACCCCCTATCCCTCTCTCAGTGACCCATTACTTTTATACAACTTTTTCTGTTTGAATTTTTACTGGGAATTTGCTAGCATACAATAATGAGTGTTCCTTTCAGATACTGCTTATGGGAGGGTTGAATGGGTTAGCCCCATACCATCAAAGAGTGTCCTCAAAGCACCCACGTCACGCTGATTTTCTGTTGCTTTCCGCTCTAGTTCGTCGAGGACATCGCCAAGATTGCGTCCGTCCTCTGTCATGGCAATTTGCCCAGCAAAAGGAAGAAAGAACATGAAGCATACACATCCCACAATTATCATTTTCACTCCTACAAAAGCTGCATTTTGTTTTCCTTCAAAAAATTATCTCTCCCAAAAATATAATACAAAGTCCAAATCTCCACAAATATCTGCCATTTTTTAATTTTTTTCCTTCCTTTATTCATTTATTTATTTATTTATCTATTTTTTATTTTATTTTATTTTATTTCATTTTTTATTTTATTTTATTTTTTTTTTTTTTTGGGGGGGGGGGGCTTACATACAGCAGGGCTCGTTCAAGCCTCTCAAAACTTTAACCCGTTGAGGACGAGTCCCGAGTATACTCGGGCAGGTGTCTATGGGAAATGCGTGTTGTAGCAAAATCAAACCGTCCTCAATGGGTTAAATATGATCTTTTGGGTGGCCTGAAAAAGAAATTTGATGACACAAAGTAAACAGAAAGATATAACAATCCATTTTGTATTTTAGTTGCCCAGTGAGGCCATTAGTGGATAAATTTGGTGGCCTGACACCAATTTTAGTGGTCCTGGGCCACCATTAACATCAAGCCCTGTACACAGGCACTTGCACACGGACAAACTAACAAACTAGAAAAGCACTCCGAGAGCGCAGACCTCCGACAAGCAGTTACTTTCTACCGATGATCTTGGTCTTCCACATAGATCAGTGATTTCCACCCACTGAAAAATTGCCCGATTTCCAATATAGAAGCCTTTGTTACGTCATAAACCCTCAGATGCGGGGCGCGCCTCTCCCCAGCAAAAACTAGAACACGCACTTTAGTGCGCGCATGAAAACTTCAAAAATGCGCAGCTTTAACTCCCAAGTTCATTGACCCTACGTGGCAAAATATTGAAAATCCTTCATAAAGCCCATAAAAATTTCCAGATCACTACCCAAAATGTAATCATCTATTCCTTGTGTCGCATTCTCAACCTTTCCTGCAAGTTTACTCCAAATTCTTTTTGAGTTATTTTGCACAAGGAAAATCAAACAAACTAACTAACAAATAAACCAATGGTAATGAAAACATAACCTCCTCCATTGGCAGAGGTAATAGCTGAGAGATATTACACTCACCCACTGAATTATCAGCAATGACATCTGCAAAACAGAAAAAAAAATGTACATCAATGTCCATTCAAGACAATAAAGACGGCTAAAATCTACATCAATTCTTTTCTTTCAAGGCTAAGAATTTTTACTCATTGCAGCTGAACCTCAAATTATCCTTTTAACATTTAAAGGAAATTGGAGACTACATGCAAGAAGTGTCCAAAAATCATAAAACAACCTTCTTTTAAACCAACGAGCACAAATAAAATTTTGATGCAGATATTACTGTCCTGTCATTTTCATATTAGCACCTCTACATTTCACTGCATCAATGACGGAAGGGTCTGGTCTGATGTACTCAATCTGTACAAAATGGAGGGAGGTATGAACCAAAAAAAAAAAAAGATTGCCAATGAAAGTCAGAAAAACAGGAACATTGCTTTCTAAACTGTGTTTCCAATTTAAGAATCAGGTACAGATCTAGCAATAACAGGAAGGGTCTTGAAAATTGTGTGACTCAAAGATACATTCGCATGTGCAAGTAAAAGCCACAAATGATTTTTGTCTTTTTGATCTTTGACCTTTAATTTGGAACACTACCACTGCATAGCAAAAATCATACTGAGAAACATCCAGCAGCATATGAAAGAAATTAGTTTTCTGGGACCAGGGCCATGTTTCATAAGGCTGTTCGTAAAGGTACGAACGACTTAAGAACAATTGTTCATCAGTTCTGATGTGCTATACTTATCGGAATTTCCATAATTCAGTGCAAGAACTGATCACAAGTCGTTCGTAACTTTACAAAGAGCTTTATGAAACACCCCCCAGATGAGCTAAAAAAAAAAATAGTAAAGAATTTTACATTCCATGTATATGGACTTACCATCTGCATCCACCCGCTCTACCTCGACCGTACCATTGAAGATGATGCTGCCGTTGAAGGTGATGCCGCCCCCGACCTCCAGCTTCCCATCCTTCAGAGAGATGGAGTCCCTCAATTCTTCGGTCGCATCCACGACTTTCTTGTCGTACTCTTCAAGACGTTTCTGTCCGGGATAATACAACAAAGTAACGAGCTAGAAAATTTGGCAAATTGGAGCTGACAGCCCTTTTTCATGGCATGAAGCTTTTATAAATTGCTGACGATGAAAATATTACAAGCATATTTTACTTCTACTTCCAGTTGATTGAGTAGTAGCAGTACTGTATGTCCCCCCAAAAATTACAACGGGATCCTCCACAATGATATCTTTCAAAATAGTGAATCAATTTAAATACAAATTCAGGGTATGAAACTATAACTCATTGCCCACATCTTACAGAAAACCCCATTCGATTTGCTTCAGTGGTCAAAGAGAAATGAGGAATTTTGTATAGAGCATATCAGGAATCTCTTCCCTCCAAGTTCTGTCTATTGTGTTCACACACAGGAGCATCAAACTGGGAAGAATCAGACTCATGACATACTTTACAACAATCCACATTTCTCTGTCACCGCTTAAGCAAATTGAATGGTGTTAATAGAGCTAAGATGTTATATTTCAAGACCCTGAAGTACAATTTAGACAGGTCAAACATATTGGGTGCTATCAATTCGAAATCAGATTGTAAGTTTTTTTGGGGGACATACAGTAGACAAAAACATCTGCTTGCATTTTACTTTCAGGAATAAAGGATCCTCATGCACCTTCCCCTCGACTCAGCATAACTTAAATGTTTCTGTGATATTAATGTGACTAACAACAGACATGGCGAGGGAACATGCAAGTTATGCTGAGTCAAGGAGACCGGTGCATTCCAATGTCTTTTGTTAAACATTTCAGTACTTTAGCAATGATTGACCGATGAGGTCATCTCAAGAATATTGGTTTGAAAGGATTTTTTTTGTGGGTGTTCCCAAGTAATCTGAAGAAAAATAGAAGAATACGTCGTTAAAAACATATAGAATGTTTCTAGATATTTGTTTTACCGCAAAAGTGATGTTGAGGATATCACAAAATCAACACAAATCAACATGCATTTGGATTTCTGGGGCCCTTTAAACTGTTGAGGATGGCCCAATTTTGCCACAACACGCATTTCCTATAGAGACTTGCCCGAGTATACTTGGGACTCGTCTACGTGGATTAAGATTAACTTCCATGTGCAATTTACTTATTATTTTCAGAACCGACCTCATATGGTAATCAAAATTGAGAGAAAAAGTCATCTGCACCACTTTTTGTATATTTACGGCTGCATGGCAAAGGTTCTAAAACTTGTATTTGCATTTGCAGCTCAGAGTATCAACAAAGATACACACTGCATACCATAATTTCCAGTTTATCTTTATAGCTTCAAGATCAATTTACATTCTATGTGGACCCCACCCCCTCCCCCTTTAAAAAAAAAAAATGAATAAATATATGTGCTTGCACACAAGTGTGTTTACAAACAAGTGGCTGATGCAATCAGCAGGTTTGGTACCATTAGTGGAAAAAGAAAGAAACAAAATATCTTCACAAGATTTTCCTTTCTTCCTGACAATATAATGACACAAGAGGGCGTACCTCAACGACTTTGAAGGCAGCTTTGAAGGCAGTCTGAACCTGCTGGCCATAGGGACTAGGGACTGGCTCAATTTCCTGATCAAGTTTCAAAAGTAACGTTCGTGACCTTCCACCAGGAGGGGGACCAACTTCCATCTGGATCACCATATACATCTGTCCCGCCCAGTCGGAGAAAGGAAAGGTTCTCGTAGCTCCAGTCAACCTTGCACTCAGACCAGCATACTGGGCTTGGTCCAATCCTGCATGCAGATGAAATAATGAAAGGATTTGAAACTCATTTTAAAAAGATCACTTCATGATGCTGAGAGCTGGGATGGTGGAGTGGGGATGGGATGTGGGGGTTGACGAATGTTAGCTCCATGCCAACTTCAAACCTTTATACCATTATACCTTTATACCTTTATATCTACACTGGCTGTTAATCCCACAACGAATTCCGTTCAAGATCCTTCTCATCACCAACAACATCACCGTTCACCCTTATATTCAGCTGACCTGATCTCATAGAAACCCAGACCGGCTACATGCATGGACCTCAGATCATCATCCACAGCTCAGCTCAAACCTGGCCCTCGCACCCACAACTGTTATGGTGACCGCGCTTTCTCCGTTCATGCCCCCCTTCTTTGGAACACCCTCCCTACTCATATTCAGTCCTCCACCTCCATCGACATTTTCAAAAAGAAACTTAAAACCTGTTTATTTTTACAACAGAACTGATGATTATGTATACATGTAGCTGATTATTTGTATTCGAAGCTGATTTGTATGTTTGTTTGTTTGTTTTCACAGTTGTAAAGTGCTTCAAAACATATTGTATTAACTGCTGTATAAACATTTCATATTGTTATTATTAACATTATTGTTATACCACCTTTGCTGAAGTTCATCATAAGGGTAATGTACAGTCAATGAACGTTAGATGATGAATGACATTATCAAAGAACCATTCCTGGGCAGCATGGAGATCATAAAACTCACAACTCAGTAAAGTAAGTCCAATTGACTTAAATCCGTTGAGGACGGACTGATTTTGCTACAACACGCATTTCCCATAGACACTTGCCCGAGTATATTCGGGACTCGTCCTCGACATGTTAAAAAAACATACACAAAAAGAAAAGATATTTCTGGATTCAATTAGCAAAAACATGATCTCTCTTGTTAATTTGTTTGCTTTTGAATCTGCTATGGAATGTGTATTTCTCAATTCAGTTTATATTGCCATTGGTCCTGGATGCATCGAGTGTGGAGAGAGAGGTTTTTATTCTAATGCAGCTTTTGCCATACGCACACACAGGCAGCCTATTAATTATACATGTAGTTACAATACCTTGAGATGCTTGAATTCAAGGAATAAACCACCGTCTTGTATTCGAGTGTGAGGTCTCTGCATTACACAGAGCACAATACATAAAAAGTCATGTGTAATGAGGTATCTTCTTTTCTTTGCTTTGCAGGTGGGAATACCACACTGAATTAAGATTCATTCATTCATTCATTCATTCATTCACCCATCCATTCATTCATTCACCCATCCATTCATTCATCCATTCATTCATTCATTCATTCATTCATTCATTCATTCATTCATTCATTCATTCATTCATTTGATCATTCATGATTACAAAAATCATGACAGCTCTCTAGTCTTTGCAACACTCCCGTCCACTTCAAGTATCTGCAACATTTCCCACCTGACATGTAGCCCCCAACGAGCTCGGCGTTTTCTACCGAAAAGACGCTTATCGACTGTTGCCACGGGAGACGGGAGGAGAGTACCACCAAGGGCACGTCTTGGCAGGTATTCGGCTCCACCGCGATGGACCACGAGATCGCGTTTGGCGTGGGCAGTGTCTGTGATTCGTGGAAGTGGAATCCTGATATGGGAGAAATGGGGAGAAGCGATTCTGGTTCAACACCTACCAACTTATTAAGAGAGTATAGTCAATCCTGCCCTGGAGGCCACCTGCTATATATGTGGCCACAGAAAAAAAAAAACCCTCCCAGATAAAAGCCATGTCAAAAAACCCTGTCCATAGTGGCCACCAGTTCATAAGAGCCACTACCTCATCTTCCTTTTGTGGACACTTTAGACAGATTTGACTTTACATATTTAAAGAAGGTTTCGAAGGTGGTGGAGTGGAGTGTTTAGTGGTGGGTGTTTTCACAGTACACTATGTATATTCTGTCGTGGATGTGAATATTTCTGTGCAATATTGTTTATAGAGAGAGATGAAGGGGTCAAAGAATCGCTTCAGTCTGATTGGTTAAGAGCTGAATGCACACAGTTTGTTACAATAGTCATCATTAACCAAATCCAGTTCCTGCATCCAGCAAATTAATGTCCTTCATCTGTAAAAGTTGATTTCATGCGTACAGCATTTTTTAAAAATCACATACAGGTAAGAATACTTATGGTTATGAAATGATTCTTTTCATATCAATGTATAATTTTGTATGTACATCTGTGCAATTCGACTATTAGTCGCCTTCTCAGATCTTTAATAAAGACTTTTTAATCAATCAATCAATTTTGATGCCCAACACTATGTGACAGGGATGATGTGCCACTTTGTTTCTGATAAATGCAATCATTTTTATGAAATGGGTCCTATGGTTGAATCTTAAAGATAAATATGACAAAATTTTCTCTCCCACAAACCCAATTCTTAACCCATTGAGGACTGACTGATTTTGATACAGCACACATTTTCTATAGACACTTGCCCGAGTATACTCGGGGACTCATCCTTAACGGGTAAAACATTCACATACCATCCCAGTGAAAGAGAGTAGAGGACTCTCTGTCTGCTCCAGTGAAGACCAAGAAACTCTCATAACCTTGGCTGAAGAAGACTACATCAACGGCGCCATCAGGCATAAGCCTTGGGGGGAAATATAGGAAATATCTAATTATCACATCTGATGCATGGTTTTTGTTTAGTGTCACATATACTGTACTAGTACTAGTCATACAAATTAATTCTTTATATGCCATGGTATAAACCCCCTGTGTGCCACATCTTTCTGAGACACTAACCCAATTATGCCTTGGAAACTTTTTTTTTTAATCTATGTAACTTTACAGACTTTTGTTACCCCTGGACTTGTAGTGAACAATGTTCTAGAAAAAAATGTCAAGCTCTGACGTAAATTGTATGACAAGCCGAAAGATTTTTTCTTTCAAATGTCCAGTTGTAGCTACATTACTGTAGAGGCATGATGTTTACACTAAAACAGTGACAAAAACATAGAATTTACTCGCAAACCCAGTCAGGAACACCGCTTCATAATCAATCACCACCACCAAAAAAAACAAAACAATGTAAGCTACGTGTGACAGGAATAGAATTGTGAGAAACGCTTCCATTGCACTGTGGCATTTGGCGATTTATCTATCAGTTTGGGTGGGGTTGTGCATTTGAGCAGAATAAGCAAATTTATTGGCAAACCATTGACCAAGTTGGGCGTGCGAAAGAGGCATATATAGAATGAAGTATGCAAATTAGCGCAAGAATAACTGACCGCTGAAAGGTCACAAACTGGGCCTGTCTAGTATTGTACTGCCAGATGGTGGAGGCGTTATTCTTGTTGACCATCAGGATAAAGTAGCGTCCAGTGATCTCAAAGGTTTGGACTTTCTGAGCACCATAAGTCTGCACCCTCTGCCGTAGGTTGAACTTTTTACCTTCAAAACAAAGAAGTACAAATTCATTTTTCAGTCCACATTCCCTCGACTTGTTCCTGACACATCTTAAGGATAATATTATTATAATTCCAACACCTCTGAAGACAGAAGTGTTCTTACTACCGTATTTTGCAGAAAGAAAACATTTAGAATTTTCTTCAAATTTTCTTTATATCCGTGTCCATAATTATGTGCTGTCATGAGTTGTGGTAATCTCTCATCTAGCAATGGCGACACTAAAATTGTGAAAATTCATATATTTTGAAAGTCTTGTCCGATTTCCTTAAAACTTTACTGATGTGTTCTATTCATATAGCTGCAATCCCTCAATTGAGGTATAAAGTAGTACTTGGGAATTATTCTCCTTTATGAATATAATATCTAAGTATTTGAACAATAAAAAATGATGATTTAAAAGCTTTGGTACATGTAATTGATGAATGACAACATTTTTTCCAATATAATGTATGCTGGATTAAAGCTTCATGTATCTCATTCACATACAACAAATAAAGAACAGATAAACAACATATCACTCAAATCAAATCAGTAAAACAAGAATTTTGTTTTCATATGACCTTTGACACTAACCTGTAGCACTCCAGAGATAGATTGGTGACTTTTCTCCGATTGGGTCCCCAACATCCCTAGAAAACACCAAGTATGAGTCCAGGCCAATCGAAAAATACTCTACATCGGTGACGTCTGTGGGATGAACTGTGATGTTTGTTTGCTGTCCAAGCAAAAGATGAGACAACAAAAAAAATGAATGCAGATTAAATGGTGAACAGTCCATGCGTGTCAAATTAGATGAATAAATGCAAATATAATTTGGAAGAGTTGGTCACACTGTGCTCATTTCATTTCAAGTGTATGTCCAAAATGAGCTGTTATTTCCTGCTTTTACATTGGGCATCCCCATGTGCAAACACCATGACTACGATCAGTCTGTTAATACCAACATTACTTCAAGCAAAGTCTTCAGCAGGGGGAATTCAGCTATTCCTTTACTCTGAAGTAGGGGCATTTTTCCCGTAAGGTCTGAAACAATTAAGTCACAATAAGTGATCAACAACATTCTTAGTGTTAAATCATGCATTGCTCACCTTCAACCAGAAAATATGTGACCATGCACCACAAAACAAACAAAAAGTCGCACCCCTTGATTTTATGTGAGGACTCAGAAAAGGTGAAATGGGTCAACCAAGTCAATCTTCAGTTTTTCATATTTTCTGAAAGAGTTATCCTTCTTCTACATTATTCTTAAGTTTGGGATCATAACATGAATGGGAAAGTTTGTTTTCAGCAGTTTTTCTGCAACCCATTTTTGGTGGAGAAAAAAATGATCAGGTATGTCTTGGACCCCGTTTACAGTGCGGGGATGGGCCCAGCTGTGGCCCAGCCGCAGCCGAGCCCAGCCTCAATTGCGAGGCTGGGCCCCGCAATTTTGTCCGTTTACACTGCCGGGCTCGGCCGCGCTTTTGATTTAAACCTTTCAATATTTTGTCGTAGTGGCGCTCTGCTGGTAAACAAATGCAATTTGGTATTGTGTGGTTTTCAGACCCTTTGCCAAATGAATTCTGTGGCGACGAAGTCGCCGTTCGGGCGAAGGCCTTTGCCAAAGGAAAAAATCCTTTGCAGGACAAAACCACCTTAAACTATACTAGTTTTCGACGATGAGGGGGTTAATATCCTGAACAGCGAAAAAGTACAGGCAGAGGGTGTTGAAGTCAGACTAAAATTGGCCGCGCATTTGGCCCAGTTTACGTTTACACTGAGAAAAGGTCGGGCTCGGCCGCGGCTGAGACCACCTCCAGAGCGAGGCCAAATGCGAGGCCAAATGCGAGGCCTCGCATTTGGCCTCTTGTGCCTTTACACTGAAGCGGGGCTGGGCCGAGCCGCGGCCGAGCCCCGCACTGTAAACGGGGTCTCAGAGTCCCCTTTTCATTTCTTGAAATCTTTTACACACTCTTCACTTTCAAGTCTAATAACTTTTGAAAGGATAACTCTGCTGCTTTCAAAGTTAGCATTAATCATGGAAAGAATGTGTGAATAAAACGTGCTCAATTTCAGCTTAATCTGGTAATCCCTTCATTGTTGTTGCTCCAGTGGTTTACATCCTGTCTTGTCCCTTTCATGGCACAGCTAGCACAGCTTAGTAAAGATTAAGCACTTGAATAGACCGTGTACTTCAGAGCCTCTTTTCTCAGTTCATACTTTTCCAGAGTATTTGCTTTCTTTCCAGTGTTTAGGTAGGTTAGAGGAGTCCATTTGTATTGAGTTATACATCATTTTAAAGCTTACAGTCTGCTTTTTCAGAATCTGCCCTTAACTAAAAATTGTGTCTCGCGACTTTTTGTTGGTTTTGTGATGCAGGGTCACGTATTATCCTGATATCTACTTTAGATGTGAACACAGCTCACTACTTTCAGTTACAGATCATTTTTTTTTTTGTGTGTGTGTGTGTAGCCTTTGGGCGTCCATCTGAAAGTCTGAAAGTCCAACCAACTTACACATATTTCTTAGATCCCGTTTACAGTGCAGGGCTGGGCCGAGCCACGGGCGAGCCCAGCCTCAATTGCGGGGCCGAGCCCCGCAATTTTGTCCGTTTACACTGCCGGGCTCGGCCGCGCTTTTAATTCAAACCTTTCGATATTTTGTCATAGTGGCGCTCTGCTTGCAAACAAACACAATTTTGTATATTCTGGTTTTCAGACCCTTTGCCAACTGGATTCCGTGGCGACAAAGTCGCCGTTCGGGCAAAGGCCTTTGCCGAAGGAAAAATCCTTTGCAGGACAAAACAACCTTAAACGATACTAGTTTTCGACATTGAGGGGGTTAATATCCTGAATAGCGAAATAGTACCGGCAGACGGTTTGGAAGCCAGACTAAAATTGGCCGCGCATTTGGCCCAGTTTGCGTTTACACTGAGAAAAGGCCGGGCTCCAGAGCATGGCCAAATGCGCGGCCAATTTTGGCCCCGCATTTGGCCTTTTGTGCGTTTACACTGAAGTGAAAGCGAGCTCAGCCGCGGCCGAGCCACGGCCAAGCCTCGCACTGTAAACTGGGTCTTACTTTTCTGATTAATAATCTAGGTTAAAGATGTCCTTTAGAGAATCAGAAAGCTCTACGAGAGTGAGAAGGACATAACTGCATATTAACTGGTCATTTGTGTCAAAGACAGCTTGACGGTGTGATAGTGACACAAGCATGCACTCAGGTAAAATGGGGACTCTGGGATAATGCATACATTAGGGGAGTCAGTCATGTGAATCTTTTGATATGCAGCAATCTGAAGGCATACACAATAGCCATGTTCAAACATATTTCTAATCAGAGAAAAAGTTTATGGCGCAGCAATTAGAATTCAAATTTATGCTTATCTTACAACCCTGTGTCCACATAACGGTCATGGGAAGAAACTTTGACCAATTTACCACGGCCTTTGTGGGGATCACCGTGGAGGGACGGTGTAACTTCCGGAAGTGGTAGCGCCGTGCACGTCAACCATACCATTGTTTTTTTACCAGCGGCATTTCTCTTCTCCATTCTGTTGATGAGAATTTCTGAGAGCTAGCTTCTCTGTCGCAATCGACTAGGTTAGAATTGTACTGCATGCGCACGTTTGACTCCGGAAGTTTTACCTACTGTAGGTCGCATAAGGTTTGTAAGGTCATAGATACTCCAAGGGCTTGTCCGCACGGGCAATTTTCTCTAATAGGCTAGTCATGGTAGCGAGATACACTGAAAAAACTCAGGAGTATCTTGGTCCGAGGAAGAGGTCGTGGTAAGTTCCCCCAACTGGAGGAAGTTACCATGACCTTGTTCAGACGGGCACTACGCCAACCTACCCTCCAAAGTTACTCCGACCAAGCTTCCTCCGACCCTTCCTCCGAAGTTACTCCAACCAAAGCTCCCTCCGTCTGAACACAGCTATAAACTATTAGTATGTCGGCTGCTTGCTTAGAGAAGCACAAATGCAGCCCTCAGGCAGACATGTGAATTGTAAAACATGAACACCGCACAATCAAGATGTTAATCAAGAACCTCTATAAGAAGAGTTGAGAGAATCAAATCGTTCAAATCTACCTCAAATACTGTTCCATCGGTGTTCGCCACGAGAATGACAGTCTCCGCCTCAGACACAAGGATAACCTTTTTCTCTGATGCTGCCGAAGAATACCCCTGTGTGAACGCGGCCATGCTTTGTGCATGGACTGCAAAATGATGGTTGGGAAAATGATTTGTCTACCATGATACTTTAAATAACAATGATCATCAATAAAGAGGAAATTTTGGTCAATATCAATTTAATTGATTTTACAACTGAAAAAATAGATGACAGTGCAGCAACAAAGCCCTCCCCAAAGTAAATGACTTAGAGTCATGTTGTACATGCATAGCATACGTAGTAAGCATGCAATTTTTATTAGATGTATACACTGTGCCTTCAACGATGTTAAAACTTCCGAATGAAAATTTAGATTTTGGAGACTTTTTCATGCAGCCATTATACTAAATGAAATATATGACAAAGGATCTTTTTCTACAAATATTGATAATATTTTAACGTGGATTCTAAAAATACTGTTGGATAAAATTCAACACGGAAATCAATATTTTTAAGCAAACTACAATTGTAAATTGATCTTTAACATTAAGATCATTTTAAATGTTATTGCAGTTCTTACACGGCTGAACATGAACCGGTGTCACTGTGATGTTGGGTGTCGTTATAACCTGAACGATGGCCACAAAGTCTGCGATCTTTGCCCTGACGTTGTAGACAAGGAAAGTCTTCTGACCGATGGCAAAAGATGCCATGTCCCCAGTAACAGATAGGAATTCTCCAACTATCTCAAAGCCGGTGATCGAGAAGGCTGAAAAAAAATAATAAAACTTGAGAGCATGGGCTGGGCACCAGTACATGCCAATTTGGAGTTAGCTCATTTGCACAGTAATGCCATCCTTGTTTCTCCCAGCATCTATTGACCGATTCGGGTTCGTTGAGGGCA
Organism: Diadema antillarum; assembly: GCF_040938485.1. NCBI lineage: Eukaryota > Metazoa > Echinodermata > Echinoidea > Diadematoida > Diadematidae > Diadema > Diadema antillarum. The sequence continues at coordinate 78,600 of NW_027272288.1, read as the reverse complement.
GCAGACAATTTGTGGCACTGGGCGCAGCCATAAACTCATTTTGCGGTGTCCCAGCCAACCCGCCTCCTCTCCCCCACCTCACGGGCAACATGTTTATTGCGCACTTGTAACAAAGGTTCACGCACTAAGCAAGCATTCGCGCACTCAGTACGACACGCCCATGGGCTAAAACAACCATGCATCAATTTTTAAGTCCGTGCGCGGAAGGGGGGTGGGGAATAGGGGAGGTCGGCTGAGACACCGCGTAATGACGCTGCCCATGCCAAAAATACACATAGCGCGTCACAGAATCGGTCAATAGGTTAGGCACTTTATTCATTTTCAAGCAACATTATGCATTCTCCAAGCATGCCTGAAGTAATAATTCATAGAATTCATTTTCAGACAAAGAATGAATTTGCATAGACCATGAGACCAGAATCTGTAAATCAATACTTGGGGGAGCAGCCACTTCTTCGTGTAGTATTAAATGCACTAAAAGCATTCTTGTAGTAATATATTCCTAAATTCCAGGCTTGTTGTCAGGTGGACGTACTGGCAAGAGCCTTTTCTGAGGATTACATGAATAGTCCTCATATATCACAGATGCTCATCTCAGTGAATGTAAAACCTAACATGACTGTTTGAAGAAATGACCTTTTCTGCTGAATGAGAAAAATGAAACTCCAGTATAGCTATGATTTCACAATTTCATTTGAACAGATGTTCTTATTTACAAAACTGGGTTAGAGGCTTAGGTTTAGGCTCAGAGTTAAGAGTGTAGAATTTATGTTTAAGGATTTTGGCTTTGGCTTAGGTTTAGGCTTAGATTCAATAAGTTTAGGGTTGCTGATTATCCATTTATAAAGAATGTGTGTAATCCCAGAGAGCGATGACGTCGAAGATTGAAACCAATATCGACGTTTGAGTGGATCAATTTTACAGCATTAGACTCGGGATCAATTGGGATAAGACTGTGGGACTCCATTTCTAGAACCTCCTCCCTCTACAAGTTCTTTTTGACTCTGATTCCATGTTCAATGTTGCCACTCAAAAATATTTCAAGTACATTCCCATGTGGAAAATTGGGGTCACCTAACAGACTTGACGAATGGATTCATAACTGATAACCAGCCACTCTCTAAGTCTTCTCTATGATGGAAGTTACATTGTACTATTCTCCACCGTGTACTTATGAAAGATGAGTGGTACGTAATTGCAGACATGAAGATGCGGAAACAGAAATTGTGCAAAGATTTAGGGAATTATAAATCAAAATTACCTTTTAGGCCCTACTTGACATGTCTGGACACTAAAAATCTGGCATATCAAATTATGAAGACCTCGACTTGCATATATCAGCTTTACTTGTCAAAACGTTAATAGGAATTAAAGTATTACAAAATTGGCTTTCCAGATAAGGTTTTCAAACACTTGTACAACATACAGCTCTGATACTTTTTTGCACATATTTCTGGACAGGACTGCTTTTAGAAGCATTTTGCTATGAGGTAAAATTTTACTTCATTAATGAATAAATAAGCTAAAAAGTAAATTTACCTGAGATTATTCTAGAGATTAAAATGAATCTTGGGATTGCTCAGAAAACTGGTGCCATCAGAACTTGATTACCAAAGGCACAACTGCACCCTGTCGAATTATCTCACAAGATTTTTCTTTGTGCAAACACTCGGTAACTTTGAACGTGATCAGAAACATTATCAAAAACAAGTTCCTTTGTAAGAATGAAAAAAAAAAAATATCTAAAGTGAAATTGAGAAGTTGGTAACCATGAAACATGTAGGCAAACATGAAAATGTTGTTGATGCACAGAGTAAAGGTGGAAATGCCTTACCCTCACGATTACCAACTCCTGACCCAGGCACGAAGCCGTGGCGAAGATCTTGGATGTGGTAGGTGTCGGAACGCCTGTGCCTCATGCGGGCATGTTCTTCTCTGATCTTGTCAACGGACCTTTTGAATATGAACAAAAATCTTTGTAAATTCAGAAGAGAATTCAAACGAATCACATTCTTGGCAGGTCCCCTGAAATTATACTTTATTTGTCTATTGAGATCATTCTTGAAACATAGGGTGATGGCTATTCAACTAGATAAAAAAGTACCAAAAAAAAATGGTCACACTATTGACAAAATTGAGCTGCAATGCCTGGACATGAACAGGGATTTATTACTATTCATCATAAAGAGTGTTTCTACAGCCACAAAAACAACTGAACATACACCTGGTATATGAACGAAGAACAAATTCCAGTAGTAGACAGACATCCTCACCGAGGTGTCATCAAGTCAACACTGCTTCAGAATCCAGTTTCCATATCATCGCAGAGGGGCATAAACACCAGGTGAGGATCCAGGAATTCTGTAAGGGGGGCGCCTTTCAAAATTAAATGGGGCTAACGAGCACCCCTCAACTTTTTCTCTTTACTTCATTTGTTTTTTAAAAAAAGTGAATAAGGGCCTGCGAACCCCCCCCCCCCCCCCCCCCACCCCTCTGAATCCACCACATAACCCTGTTTGCTCTCATACATGTAGAAGGGTCAGCCTCACAAAAAACTTCTGGCCTCCCACCATCGCAAAGTTGTGGTGCATGCACTGTATCCCAAGGATGTTGTACAGTGTTGCCGCCCTGAAGTTCACTTAACCCTTTGAGGACAAGTCCCGAGTATACTCGGGCAGGTGTCTATGGGAAATGCATGTTGTAGCAAAATCAGTCCATCCTCAACGGGTTAAGATCAGCGGAACAACTCAACTCCGACGCGACGCACCATAGAAAATAAGCACACCTTTGCTCTATGGAAGCAATGTAGAGACCTTCCAGCCCCGCCCGGCTATAGAATGCTCCCAGCTGCCCTAGGCCTGCCCCTACACCTCCGTAGTGCTTTGAGACTTCGTTCCAAGGTGGGGCCTATGCTGTACCGATACCTTATTAATTGCCCTAAGCCTGGCAGGCCGGCCTATGTATAGCATCATGACAACCCACTCGCCATGCAGCCACTGATCCCTGAATACTGGGGGAAGAACAATCTAGTAGATGCCTGGTCTACTCAGTAAACGCTTGTCATGGAGTACAAATGTAAATTAACCCGTTGAGGATGGTTTGGTTTTGCTACAACACGCATTTCCCATAGACACCTGCCCGAGTATACTTGGGACTCGTCCTCAATGCCAACGGGTTAACTGTTGTAAATATACTATGCATGCATGTGACTGGAGTTCTACAATGCACAAGTACTTCAATAAATTAAAATGATCGACTCAGTGCACCTGAGTTTTGAACAAATTCTCTTCACTCATGGCAGTAGGACCCTACTATTACTAGAGATCTAAATTATACACGTAGATCCCCAGGCATTCACACGTTATGCACTTCAAAAGGAAGTCTCGCCTTATATTCATCACGCGTACCGCTAATTAGAGTCTACACCCTTTGCGGCCATCAATAATTATTAGAGTCAGTATCCGGTCATAAATACTTAGGAATTGTTTTATCAGACAATTTGAAATGGAATAGACATACATTTAAAGTTACAACCACTAAAAAAGCCCAATTAAGCAGCCAGTATGATTGGCTTGAATTCCTCTGTCATATTTCATAATTAAAATTTTCGTCATGCACCAAGAAATGTTAAACTCCAACTGCAAGGATTATCGTTTGTGCAAACTCCGACTGGTTTAACTGCAGTTAAACTCCAAAACCAACTGCAAGACGCCAAGAACAAATTAAGACAAGAGATTATCAGTAAGGGCCTACGTCCCCACTTGGGGTATTTAACTGTGCAATTGTGGGACCCTTCACTCCACTTAAATTTACATCAATAAGATTCAAGCAATACAAAATAGAGCAGCTAGCAGCCAGATTCATCTGTACAAATGGCTGTCTTCCACCTCCACGGATCTTCACCTGTTGCTGTAGTGTAGGAACCTAACGTTAGCTTTAACTAACGTTAGTAACCGCTAGTTTACTAAAAATTCTTAGACCTAAGATGTTACAACTTACAAGTTATTACAGTTAACATTTTATAGCTGGCGTGGTATATAATTAATGATTTTTTTAGTCAATTGTTCATGGCTTATTGTTATTTGTATGTTGTTGAGTTGTAAGCCGTTTCGTCATTAATGTCATTCGTCATTAATGTCTTAAAGACATTAAGTAAAGTAAGGCCCATAAAATGAGGTAAGGAAGAGTCATCAACATTACCGTCTGTGCTGCGCGTACATTTCGTCTGCCCGCAGCTCGATGCGGCGGACATGGTCCTGCAACTCCCGCTCCACAGCCGCGGCGAGTCTTTCAGAGATACCGGCTGTCGAGCGAACGAAAACTATGGCAAAGAAAGCCAATATAAACAGTCTTCTCCAACATATTGCCCGAAAAGAATCTGAAACAAACATAATTCGTGGGAGAAATGGTAGAATGATATGAAAATCATAAATAAACAAATAAAAGAAAATTAAAAATCATAGAAGGGGGTTTAAAGAAAATGAGAACTAAATGACACGCTCTACCCACAGTCGTTCTCCCCTTAGAATGGTTTCATTTTTTCAAAAAACCGCGCGCCAGCGGCGCGCCACTTCTAAGGGCAGCTAGCCCGGTGCACGTGCGTGCCGCTCCGGCCGAGCGTCTCGTAGTTTGCAGGCACAAACCCTTGTTGGTCGTAAAGGAGTCTGCATCAAGACTACTATATGCACCACTTCGGCACTGTCCCATAGGCCCTGTGTTGTAGCTTCTCAGGGAGAGGCTGCAGTGTAGTGGTGCGTGTATTAGTCTCGGCGCATGCAGACTCCTATACGACCAACAAGGGTTTCTGCCTGCAAAATAAGCGTCTCGCGCCACTGCTTCCTCCCGCCCGGTCGGTGCGTGCGACCTTGCGAGCCTAGCCTGCCCGAATCATTGTGTGCATGCAGATGAAGCAAACATTCCAACGTGCACCACGCAGGTGCGTGTGTAGCCTTTCATCAAGGCGTAATTGAAAGACGATCCACCCCTGCACAGACACAAATGACGCATTCTTCTTCCATGATAAGACGAAGGAAGAGAAAAAAGGCACAAGTATAAGCCTATATCGACAGCTGCTAAGGCAGCTAAAATAAATACAAAGTGTACTAGCCTACGTGGTAAATGTTCCAAATGGCGCAAATAATGCAATCCATCAGTGCAGCCTGGTATCAAACGCAATAGGCGGCCCATAGGTACCTGTACGATTTATCTAGTAGGAGTCGACTCAACAATATCAAAATATTTTTGCATTGCCCAGCCCTCCCTATAAAAAAAAAGAAGGTCACAACAGCAAAGAAACATAGAAATAATAAAACATGAATTTTAGGTATTTTACGCATTCAGTTCCCTGTTTCTCTTCAGTTTCTGCCAATTCATACCTTTAATTGTTCCAGATAGCTCTGGCTTTGATCCACGAGAGAGATCATGCAAATTGAGTGAGGGGAGGGTGTCTGAGGGGAGTGTCCGCCCTCCCACGGTTGGGAGCTTTTTCAATTTTTTAGCTCTTTATGGTGCAAGCTGGTGCATTAATAAGTGACTATTTTTTACTTATTTTGAAAGACAAAAGGGAAATTTGCCTTCAATTGCAACTCTTACTTTGATCCTTTAAGCTATGCTCCCAATGCGTGAGAAAAATGGGTGTCATGCGTGAGATCGTGAGACAGACCCTAAATGCTTGAGTCTCACTCACAATGCGTGAGACTTGGTAGCTCTGCTCTCCATTTTCAGAGGCAATGCTTTCAGCAGCAATACGTATTAGATGCACTTTCAATATCCCTTGTCTATGACCCCCGCAGGGATGCCAAGTTAAAAAAAAAAAAAAAATTATGAGTGAGATTTTCATGACTCGGTATCTCGGCGCGCAAATGTGCGCGCGAGCGAGGGTGTAGGAGGGTTTTCCCCCTGTGGCCTCCCACGGTAGGGAGCTTTTTCAATTTTTAGCTATAAATGGTGCGATCAGGTGCATACTTAAGTGACTATTTTTTTACGGTACTTATTTTGAAAGACAAAAGGGAAATATACCTTCATTTGCAACTATCACTTTAATCTTTTGAGCTGTGCTCATTATTATAGGCCCAAGTTGCAGACTTCGCCCTATGCGTGAGAAAAATGGGTGTCATGCGTGAGATCGTGAGATGGCCCCTAAATTCTTGAGTCTCACGCAGAATGCGTGAGACTTGGTAGCTCTAGACCCCGTACGAGTGCGCGGGACTGGGCCGAGCCGCGGCCGAGCCCCGCAATTTTGTCCGTTTACACAGCAGGGCTCGGCCGCGCTTTTTATTCAAACCTTTCAATATTTTGTCGTAGTGGCGCACTGCTTGTAATCAAACGCAATTTGGTATTGTCTGGTTTTCAGACCCTTTGCCAACTGAATTCCGTTGCGACGAAGTCGCCGTTCGGGCAAATGCCTTTGCCGAAGGAAAAAATCCTTTGCAGGACAATCTTACCACCTTAAACTATACTAGTTTTCGACGTTGAGGGGGTTAATATCCTGAATAGCGAAATAGTACAGGCAGAGGGTTTGGAAGCCAGACTAAAATTGGCCACGCATTTGGCCCAGTTTGCGTTTACACTGCGAAAAGGCCGGGCTCGGCCGCGGCTCGGCCGCGGCCGAGCCAGACCCCGTTTACAGTGCGGGGCTGGGCCGAGCCGCGGCCGAGCCCAGCCTCAATTGCGATCGAGGCCGAGCCCCGCAATTTTGTCCATTTACTGCCGGGCTCGGCCGCGCTTTTTATTCAAACCTTTCAATATTTTGTCGTAGTGGCGCTCTGCTTATGCAAACGCAATTTGGTATTGTACCCTGGTTTTCAGACCCTTTACCAACTGAATTCCGTGGCGACGAGTTGCCGTTCAGGCAAACGCCTTTGCCGAAGGAAAAAAGTCCTTAGCAGGACAAAACCACCTTGAACTATAGGCCTACTAGTTTTCGAAGATGAGGGGGTTGATATCCTGAATAGCGAAATAGTACAGGCAGAGGGTTTGAAAGCCAGACTAAAATATTGGCCGCGCATTTGGCCCAGTTTGCGTCTGACTGAGAAAAGGCCGGGCTCGGCCGCGGCCGAGACCACCTCCAGAGCGAGGCCAAATGCGAGGCCAATTTTGGCCCCGCATTTTGCCTTTTGCGCGTTTACACTGAAGCGGGGCTGGGCCGAGCCGCGGCCGAGACGCGCCTTACGGGCCGAGCCTCGCACTGTAAACGGGGTCCTCCAGAGCGTGGCCAAATGCGAGGCCAATTTTGGCCTCACATTGGGCCTTTTGAGCGTTTACACTGAAATGAAGGTGGGCTCGGCCGCGGCCCAGCCGCGGCTCAGCCTCGCACTGTAAACGGGATCAATGAATGTCTCTACAGCGTATTTCAGCAGAAGGCTGGATAGAGCTTGATTATAATTGTCATAAAAATAACACATGAGGGCGCCCTACACGCTGCTAATCATGGCTGTATGCATAAACTAAGCCAATTTTACTTTGCGAAAATTAGGAAACAAACAAAACAACAACAACAAAGCATTTGCAAAGCCAGGTATGTTGTTTTTGTTAAGTGTTTACGCTGAAATAAGGGTCTGTAGGCCTATTGTAATAATAATAAGTATTCATGTAGGTCCTAACCCTTAGAAGGTACTTACCAGGCCACTACCCATCTCGGAACAACGAGATTTTATCAAAAAATTTGGCAAGCAATAGTAATTAAAGGGGGTGGCTATAGTAACTGATCAGTGGGAATCAGTGGGAATGCTGGGGGATGATTGTTCCAATCAGATGTGGTATTCATTTAAGAGTTACATGTATCTATTGTTGGGGGAAATTTATTTGCTTCAAAATGGTCTCATATTCAAGTTATGTATAGTGTAATGTTTCCAGGTTAGCATGCCTGTACAGTGCCGGGGCGATTAAACTGCGCATTACCTGAATATGAGACCATTCTGAAGCAAATAATTTTCACACAACAATAAATAATATAATGTATTCTTAAATGAATCCCATAAGGATTGGAATCCCCCCGCATTCCCACTGATTCCCACTGATCAGTCACTAGCCATCCCCTTTAATTAAAAAACTTCTTGCTCAATAATACATTCAATGCAGAATAATTGAATGGTGCCTTCCCTATAAGTATAAACTAACGCGACATTCTGATCATGAGTTCTGCAAATTTAATTCGTTGTTTGAAAAATCCATAAATCTCATAGCTACGTCGGATAACAATCTTTGCGTTTGGTCGCTTTGAAGTCGAGTAATGGGGAAAAAATATCGAAAGGCAGTTTGCCCATGAGCTTTGTTGCCCACCGCCTCCGCTATACGTTTTCAAAAGTGTGAGAGCAGTTTATATTAGTTTCTTGTGCCACTTCTGGGTGTCATCAGAAAAAAAAAATAACAAAATAAAAAATGGGCCTTCAGGGAATCTATCTGATTTCACTTCAGCAAAAAGGCGCTGTTACCCTCGCTCCCACTTCAAGGATTCGAGGCTTTCCTTGCCTAACAACTGATAGACCATTAGTGAATTCCTGCTCAAGGAACTGAGTATATGAATATAAGAACGACCCAAGTCCATGGAAGACCATTTCGAGTAAACTAAAAAAAAACTTCATATCTTTTTTATTAGTCCAATAATAATCTATTTAACTGTGATGGGAAGGCAACATTGTATATACAAATTAGAACATTATTATGACAATTAACATTTACATTCATTGTGGAGAGGCCATTTTGTGTGGTGGACTTGGGTCGTTCTTTGATTCATATGGACTTGGGTCGTTCTTTGATTCATATACACAGGGGCGTCACCAGCTTTTTTTCAAGGGGGGTGCGTTTTGACCCTAATGTAACGAGATTTTTTATTTTTTTTTTTGACATACATTATAGGAAGCTCTCAATCCCTAGACTTTTACTGTTGTTGAGGGAAACCAAGCGGGGAAAGGGCACCGGCGTAGCTAGGATTTCATCTTTTACAGTAAAAAAACTACCATTTGGAGCTATATTTTTTCACTTTGGAAATAAAGGGGGAGGGCGCACCGGGCGCAGCTGCCGGCAATTACTGGCAGCAACATCAGGAGAAAGGCATAACAATTAAATGCGAGCGAGCGGAGCGAGCGAGCTTGAATATTTTGACATTTTACAGCAAAAAACCCTGCCGTTTGTTGCTATTTTTTCGCTTTGGAAATAAAGGGAGGGGGGCGCACCGGGCGGAACTGTTGGCAATTACTGGCAGCAACATCAGGTGAATTGCATAACGATTAAATGCGAGCGAGCGAAGAGAGCGAGCTTGAAAATTTTACATTTTAGAGTCTAAAAACTGCCATTCTTAGCCGTATTTTTTCGCTTTGGAAATTAAGGGGGGGGGGGGGGGGGCGCATGCCACCGGGCGCAACTGCTGGCAATTACTGGCACTGGCAGCAACATCAGGTGAAGTGCATAACGATTCAATGCGAGCGAGCGAAGAGAGCGAGCTTGAAAATTTTGACATTTTACAGTAGAAAAACTGCCGTTCTTAGCCATATTTTTTCGCTTTGGAAATTAAGGGAGGGGGCGCACCGGGCGGAACTGCTGGCAATTACTGGCAGCAACATCAGGTGATTTGCATAACGATTAAATGCGAGCGAGCTTGAAAATTGTACATTTTACAGTCCAAAAACTGTCGTTCCTAGCCATATTTTTTCGCTTTGGAAATTAAGGGGGGGGGGGAGCGCATGCCACCGGGCGCAACTGCTGGCAATTACTGGCAGCAACATCAGGTGAATTGCATAACGATTCAATGCGAGCAAGCGAAGAGAGCGAGCTTAAAAATGTTGACATTTTACAGTAGAAAAACTGCCGTTTGTAGCTACATTTTTTTCGCTTTGGAAATTAAGGGAGGGGGGGGGGGGCGCACCGGGCGCAATTGCAGACAATTACTAGCAGCAACATCAGGGGAATTGCATAAAGATTAAATGCGAGCGAGCGAAGAGAGCGAGCTTGAAAATTTTACATTTTACAGTCCAAAAACTGCCGTTCTTAGCCATATTTTTTCGCCTTGGAAATTAAGGGAGGGGCGCACCGGGCGGAACTGCAGACAATTACTGGCAGCAACATCAGGTGAATTGCATAACGATTCAATGCGAGCGAGCTTGAAAATTTTACATTTTACAGTCCAAAAACTGCCGTTCTTAGCCATATTTTTTTTTCGCTTTGGAAATTAAGGGGGGAGCGCATGCCACCGGGCGCAACTGCTGGCAATTACTGGCAGCAACATCAGGTGAAGTGCATAACGATTCAGTGCGAGCGAGCGAAGAGAGCGAGCTTAAAAATTTTGACATTTTTACAGTAGAAAAACTGCCGTTTGTAGCTATATTTTTTCGCTTTGGAAATTAAGTGGGGGGGGGGGGGGGGGGGCACACCGGGCGCAACTGCAGACAATTACTGGCAGTAATATCAGGGGAATTGCATAAAGATTAAATGCGAGCGAGCGAAGAGAGCAAGCTTGAAAATTTTACATTTTACAGTCCAAAAACTGCCGTTCTTAGCCATATTTTTTCGCTTTAGAAATTAAGGGAGGGGGCGCACCGACCGGAACTGCTGGCAATTACTGGCAGCAACATCAGGTGAATTGCATAACGATTAAATGCGAGCGAGCTTGAAAATTGTACATTTTACAGTCCAAAAACTGTCGTTCCTAGCCATATTTTTTCGCTTTGGAAATTAAGGGGGGGGGGGTGGAGCGCATGCCACCGGGCGCAACTGCTTGCAATTACTGGCAGCAACATCAGGTGAATTGCATAACGATTGAATGCGAGCGAGCGAAGAGAGCGAGATTGAAAATTTTGACATTTTACAGTAGAAAAACTGCCATTTGTAGCTATATTTTTTCGCTTTGGAAATTAAGGGGGGGGGGGGACGCACCGGGCGCAACTGGACGATTACTGGCAGTAACATCAGGGGAATTGCATAAAGATTAAATACGAGCGAACTTGAAAATTTTGACATTTTAAAGTCCCCAAACTGCCGTTTGATGCTATATCTTTTCTTGCTTTCGAAATTGAGGGGGCGCACCGGGCGCAACTGCTGGCAATTACTGGCAGCAATATTAGGAGAATTTAAATGCGAGCGAGCGGAGCGAGCGAGCTTGAAAATTGTGACATTTTACAGTCCCAAAAGTGCCGTTTGTAGCTATATTTTTTGCAGTAAAGGGGGGGGGCACACCGGGTGGAACTGCCAGCAACTTCAGGAGAATGGCATTACGACTAAATGCCAGCGAGCGAGCTTGAAAATTTTGACATTTTACAGTCCAAAAACTGCCGTTTGTAGCTATACTTTTTCGCTTTGGAAATTAAGAGGGGGGGGGGGGGGGGACGCCCGGTGCGCCCCTCCCCCTGGATCCGCCACTGGTAGTCAAGGGTGTCGGTTTATGTTCATGACTGTGGGAGGTATGACCAGCGAGGTGGCGTCGAAGTGACCAAGTATGGGAAGGATGTCCAAAATCTATGTATATAGTCAACACGTATAGAATACACTTGCACTAGTAGATAATTATGTATAAAATCAGTGCTGCCAGAACCAGGGGTGCGAATTGCTTTTGCCCACGATTTTTTCTTTTTTGTTATTTTTGTCCCCGATGCAAAATTTCAATAAATAAATAAATAAATAAATAAAAAATAATAATCATTTAGTGTCCGGCGTTGAGGTCGCTCGCAGACTGAAGGTTTTTTTTTTTTTTTTTTTTTTTTTTTTTTTTTTTTTTTTTTAGGGTCTGAAGGGGGGTGCGTTCGCACCCAACGCACCCCCCCTGGTGACGCCCATGTATACATGATACATGTATTCTGCTATGGAGATGAGAGAAGGATGAGAGAGGGCGCTATAATATGAATGTAAGAATGACCCAAGTCCTTCATTCTTACATTAATATAAGATTTAACTCATTCATTTCAGGCACTTCCGGGGGCAATTATAGGATTTATCATTTATACACAAGATGAGTCCATGCATAAGCTACAATTTCCCATGTCAAACTGAATTTGGCCAAAAATTGGACTTGGGTCGATCTTATATTCAGGTCTTCAACTTGATATTATAAGCCAGTTTAAAAATAGCTCACGTGCACTTTCTTTTTTTTTTTCTCAGTATCATAGGCTATAATATAGGCACTTACTTTGTTTTCAAAATGGCATGTACAAAGATCCTCTTAGGATCTTTGGCACGTAATCATGCATAAGTTTGTCCTACTGAACAATTCATATTCAAATAAAGAACGAACTTAACATTAGACCAGGACTGATGACTACAAAAGTCTTATGGACCGTTTCTGTTTAAAATGTATGGATGTTTCTTTCATATAACAGCCTGATAGCGGAGCATTTCATTTACCTGCTCCCTCCCACCAGGCAGGAATTCAAAATAGGCATAGTTGTTGCTATAGGTAGGCGTGCCCAGCGACTGGCAAGGTTTCTGGCTGTTGAAGGCCAACCTTACATGACATCTGAATACAGACACTTTCAAAAATCACCAAATTTCACCGTTTTTGGTCACTTAATTCACCATCTGGCAACACTGGGGTCTTGTAGTGTCGTACTCATGGAATGTCAATAACTTGTGGGCTGGATATTGATTCGTGGGTATCAAACTCGTGACGCTCGCATGCGCGTCCCAGACACAGTCCGAATCAGCAGAGAGAAGCTTCGGCCATGCAGACTTCACACACAATCCGCCCGGTATACATCGATATGGCCTCAAATTCAATCCAGGGGAAATGACTTAGGCCTATATTCTGTCATTCCTTGCTCTATTTTTTTTTCATAAAATGCGCACTTATTCCAGCTTTCTTCTTTTCTTTTGTCAGAGATACTTTCATGGGTAATTTTCCAGACACACACACGCATCGGCATATATATACCTACCCCCAAACACGCGTATTTGTTTGTGTTTATATATAAATAATCATTGTAGGCCCTTTTATATTTTGCCTTGATATACTTATAATATACTTTAATATATGTTTTTGTACTTTACATTTATTGGTTGGCTCTCAGTCTCACTTCATTTATTCTTATCTTTCTTTCTCCCCCCCCCCCGTTTTTTTGTTTTTTTTTTGCCACATCCTTGTACTAAAGGTTTAGGGCTCGCTGTTTGTTCACCCCCCCCCCCCTGCACTCATGTTGTTGCTCTCTCACTCTTTTCCAATTCTTTTTCAATTCTTAATCCTTCTGTTGTTCCTTATCATGTTTGATGTTGCCTCCCTATTCGTCTTTATCCTTCGCAGTCTGCCCAATTATGATCCTTGGGCTCATCACTGGCCCATCTCTGCTTTTTGTGTGTTCACCGCCTGCTTTAATCCCTCTTCCTAATACCTGTTTGGGTCCCTCCGCCTTTGACTTTTAATCTGCCTTTTCATTTTCATTGTTCTATGTCCCTAACACTCTTCAAACGGTGCTTGTTGTGTGTAGTCCATTATCTGGGATTGCAGCTTTCCCTACATGGTTGTCGTTTTGCCTCTGGCGAAAATTCTGCAAGGGTGGAAAGCTCAGGCTCCCTGTAACAAAGTTGCTGTTTTCTAAACGTGTTGCAGATAAAATCCTTTCTTCTCATCCGTTGATGTCGTTGGCCGTTGAGATACGCCTACGTCACAATATGAAATATAAACGTCAAGCCCCATTTCATTGTAACGTATAAAACGTCACAATGAAATGGCGCTTACTAAACTGTATTACTGCACCGCTCAGATGCGCCTATAATACGTCACAGTGGTTCAGATAAGTACGCCTATACGTCACAGTATGAAATAAGGCGCCATTGTATCGTGACGTAATCCACCATACTACTTATTGTAATACACGTACCTTACAATAATGTGTTGCAAGAAAGTCGAGTTGCAATTAATTGCAACTTTCTTGCAACAACCCCTTATAGATATCTACCTAATTTCTGCTTAACATTAAAGGACAAGTTCACCTTCATAGACATGTGGGTTGAGTGAATGCAGCAATATTTAGCAGAAGACATTAGTGAGAGTTTGAGCAAAAGCGGACAATCCGTTCAAAAGTTATGAATTTTTGAAGTTTCTGCTCAGTCACAGCTAGATGAAAAGACTCCTATAGTTTGTGATGTCACTTAAGGGTATGCCTGCTTTACCTCTGGGTTAGCGTTCATGCTCCCTGATAGTCTATAGTACTCATACTTAGGCACTCGTTATAAACTTGATTATGCTCGTTATACTTGTGTACTAATATGCTATTTTTTAATCAGTTCTTTTTCTTTTACTTTTTCTTTCTATTTTCATTTTCTTCTTCTGCCCTTTTTACCTTGCTATTTTAGCTCTCATATAGTTTTATACTATCAGTTTGTGTCATATCTCCATTGCAATTATTCACATTATTATTTTTTTCCCCTGGAACCCGCGAGATACGAGCTTATTTGCTTTCGCGGTTCCTTCATATAATTTCACAAACTATGTGGGGCTTGTTATAGAGAATTGTCTTTTATGTACATACGCTGACAATTTCTATTCATGACCCATTTTATATTATATTTTGTGTCTTGCTTGCTTCAAGTGTTATTCTTTTTTTTTTGGGGGGGGGGGGGGGCATTACAATTTCTAAAGTGACATCTTCCATACGCAGAGCGCGTTTTGAAAAAGCACTCATCTGAGTGCATAGACAGGTATAGGGCTAATGCACGCAAAGTCTAGTTCATGAGCCCAAAGCTGCGCAGTAATATCTCGGGAAGTAAAAGTAACTCATCAAAATGGAAATGTAGGTCGTACACAAGGAGTAGATGCAGAAATTTTACATTTCTGTACACATTTTACATAGGTACCTTTTGAGTTGAAAATTAGCTGTTTTTCACCTTAGGATTCAGTACTCCGCATAAGGACACACATTTTCGCGCGTTATATGAACGGCGCGGTGCGCGCGAACAGGCAGGGAGAGGTCCCATCAGAATGACCTACTTCGAGACGTAAAAGAACCACTATTCCTGTCGAACAACCAAAAAGTAACTCCTTAAAATGAATAATCATATTCTAATGAATATTCATGTGAAATATCTAGCCAATTGGAAAAACTTTCCCATAGGTACCTCTGCAATATTCATATTCCTTAGCTGCTGACGGAATCTGCCTCTGATACACTGTATTTAACGCGTGCCGCACTTTAGGATACCGCATTCTGATTGGCTAATAGGTTTTCGGGCAATCGGTCACCGCGTGATCATTTCATTAATATTCATCACTACTCACGCCACTGGATCGCTGTGATTGGCTTCATGTAAATGAACCTCAGATTCAAAAATAATGATCTCGCTGCATCGCGATCGGATACAGTGTACTTTGTGACCTCCACACTCTGTACTGTTCATGGCCGCCTTACTACATCGACACTCTTTCCTGTCCACTCATTTACACCACACACTGCACTGGCGTGCTCTGCATCTCCTGCCTTCTATAATCCCTTCCATACACTTTTTTTTGGACGTACTACTACTACTACTACTACTACTACTCCTCCTCCTCCTCCTCCTCCTCCTCCTACTACTACTACTACTACTACTACTACTACTCGTACTACTACTCGTACTAGTAGAGTATGACAAAATCAAAATACGGTATATATGCCCATTGAATATTAAAGACAGCTCGCACAGCTAGAAAAGTATTACATCAGTAATATAAAAAAAAATATCAATTTGATCATTACAGAATTGACACTTAATCATTCGGATTAGATTTTTGTGTACGGCTATGAATAAACTTCGAACTATTAATCACTTTTCAATGTCGTTGTGTGGCTGAATTGCATAATGTACTTGTATGTCACTGCGCTCTGCACTGTCGTAATTACTTTTTGATTCCGTTGAGTTCGATCCCCCGCCACCCCCCCCCCCTCTCTCTCTCTCTCTCTCTCTCTTACACACACACACACACACACACGCACACACACACACACACACACACACACACACACACACACACACACACAGGCACACCTCTACCCAGCAAAATCGACACAAGCACATGCTGTATACACATGTCATACACTGACAAAACCTTTTGGACATAAACACAAAACAGTGTATATATGAAGGTAGACCAACAGCCATTTGCTTTTATTCAGTCTTTTTTTTTTTTTTTAGTCATCTGCAAAATTACAATACGTGCAAATTCTCTAACAAGATACAGAACTGGTACAAATGCTCTAACAAGAGACAGAATTGGTACAAATCATCTATTGTCTTTATCAATTAAATATTTAGTCCTACAAGGTAGTAGATATCTGCAAAACTATGTGACGGTTTAGAAAAGAATCCAGCGCGTGTGAAATTGAATAACAAGTCATTGTGTCAACAATGTACGGATTAATTTCATGGCAGGATTGTACCTTTGCGCGTAAAACTTGTAACAAAAAAACAGGGGTATATTTTTGCTTATACGAATATAGTGTAATGTATGTACATAATACACTGAAGTTTGGAAAAGCGCTGAACTAGGGGAGCTGTGTGTATAATTGCATTGGCTTGAATGGTTTAGCTAATGAGACGTACAGGATGTTTCACCATAAGGCTCATCAGTGACTGACCATTTGTTTGTTTTGTTTTGCTTCTTTCATTTATGAGGGAAGAAGACGGCACGAAGGGTTGTATCGTCTTCTCTTTTGAATGCAAAAATACTGGTCAGTGCTGATGAGCTTTCGGGTGAAGCAGGCTGCATGACTCATAAGCTAAACTATTCCAGCCAATACAATTATATTTTTGATGACTTTATCTTTAGGATATTTCGATTATGAGAGAGTCAATTTATACATTTCACGGAGGTTTGGAAAGATTTAAAATGAATTACATTATAATTCACCACATTCCCTAAAAAAAAAATAATAACCTTATATAAATTTCATAATCTGCAACGATAACAAGGAACATCATGAAAATTTCAGTTGCTAATATAGTACAATGTATTACCTGTTTGTATCATCATTGTATCAGAGTGCATGTATTCAGAACTACCATTTAGGAATCCATATCCAAAACTCATTTCTATTTCAGAACAACTGGGCCATGTGTTCATTGCTTCTAAGTCGTTTAACTGATATACATGGATATGATTATGAACACTTTTTTAAGTGTGCACGACACAGCACTTTAGCATGTACTGTGAAGGAATACAATAGGTCCTAACAATGATACTGCACTATCATTTGCAAAAATTCAGAACACCTTATAAAAAGTAGAATTTGACCCACAGCTGTACTCTATAAACGTGAGATATGTTTGAAAAAAATCAAATATAAACATTTTAAAAATTATTTCAAAATAAAGTTGAAGAAATACTAGTAGTTTGCATAGTTGCAAGCCGTTGTCATTATCATGATTATTGCGTAAAGACTTACGGCTCAATGAAGTGCACATAATGTTCAAGACATACCAGTAATTGAGACCTGCGATCATAGAAGCTAATGCATATTACATCAACGATTCTTTTACGGGCTTTTTAGATGGCATTGTATTCTTTAAATCATATACAATTGGTAGCATTTTGATTGATCCACGGACGGACGGACAACCCGAAAACTTCTCGGACCTCTTCTGGCGGAAGCATAAAAAGTTTGCCATGTACATCCATCATAGTAACATTATTAAACATGAAACGGTGACATTTGAAAATAGAACTTTATACCCTTATATTCTCAGGAAAGATACACAATTATGCAATGTTCTTCAAAGGGTAATTTTTAAGTTTCAAAAGGTTGACTTCCATCAGAACAGTACTGCTCTACTTTGGCAATTGGAAGCAAATGACATACCATCCAATCTGAGTTAGTGATATTTTCATACTCTATCTAGTGCGCTCTTAATAGTCAATTCTTGTGCATGGACACTCATCCTACCAAGTGATGTGCTGGGCAAGACATCATGACATTACATTGGCGTCAATAAAGAATGACAGAAACATTTATCTTTTTTTTACAATAACTGTCAGTTTTGTCAATTGCTTCCTTTACCCAAAGTAGGGCAGAGTACCCCAAAGTTTAAACACCTGCGTTTTTCTCCTTTTTTTTTTTTTTTTTTGGACATGCATACTATCTTGAACATCAACAACATCTCTGTACTATTATACAAAACGATGAACATAAAGATCCATATTAATTTTTCATTGCTTCTGTATGGTCTGGGTGACTGGATGTGCATGAACCATTTATGATTCATTGTGACATAATTCTACATTTGACAAGTAGCACTATTATGGCCAGCATATTTGCCACACTTTCCACACTTGTAGGATTTTCGTGGAAGTTTTATGCCTTTGTGTGCACGGTAGAGGCGTCTATTGCTCCTTCGCATGATCTGGACCAGTGACTCAACTCCTCTTCGATGATTAGTACCTCTAAAGTACTCCGTTGTTGTCATGTCATTTAATTTTTCTAGTCCCTGAGCATTGAATATGTGGATAGAACCTAGCCTTTCTATGATATCAGCGGCATGTACTACAAAGAGATGCATGTAGGGGGTTGCTATCTTCGAAGTGCAAGCATCTACCAGGTTGTCATACCACTCAACCAAGTCATTTCTCAACTTTGTCAATTTGGCAGGCCTGTCAGGAGACATGGCCTCAGCCTTCTTGAATGATCGAACATCGTCATACAGAACCCTAAACCTGCGCCATGCATTTACCACTACATGTCCGTGTGCATGAGAGTCAACAAGCTTTTCTATGTCATCCAAGACTTTCTCAACTTTTTGTTTTTCTGGTCCTCTCAGATCCCGGCATTTGACCATTTTGGCATCTTTGTCATAAGCCAGAGGAGCACCACGCACACCTGCTTTCTTCAAGATGTCTTCCATCTTAGCGCATCTTTTCATTTTTTCAGGAGCATAACACCTACTCACTGATCCAATTTCTTGCAAGTCAAGCTCGTTGATCATCTGAATAATCTTCTTCAGTAACCTGTCTGTGATTCTAAGATACATGTGCAACGTATCAAAAACTACGTTCTCCGTTCCGATCGACTTGAATATAGGATCTCGTACACAGGAATATCCCTTTTCACCGATTCTCCTGGGCTGTTTTGGAGCTGTAACATGCAAATGTTGACTATCAATCAGGCAGTAGATACACGGATATTTGGAATTGGCCGCTCCCATTCCACAGATGGTTAGAAGAAACTTGTAATCTCCTGATAAATGATATCGAATAGTGTACTCCAACTCGTCAATGACAACACTTGTGAAGGAAGCTACATCCTGCACTATATCCACCAAGTGTTCTTTCAACTGACTGTATTTCTCTTCATCGCAAAGTATCGCTATGGGATGATGTACACTTGCGGAAGTTGCATTGGCTTCATCGTTTAGAATTGTACATGTGACATTCACGTAATGCCAATGGCCTACCACTGTGCCATCTCCAGTTATCTTCACATCTACGTTCTGCTTACCTTTTCCAAGTATGCCCTTGTCTACAAGACATTCAATTTCTTTTTTCAAAAGTACCTTTATATCTCTTTGAACTCCTGGGTTAGACGACTTGGTTTTGGACAAAGGGATATCCATTTCGCATTCAGTGATTGTCATGTGGCTTTTTACTTTTTTGAGATTCGGGATATTGCTGATACACGCAAGTGCATTCCAAGACTCATCTGAGATGCCATGAGCATCCTTTACTAGCACGGCGAGATTTACCCTTTGTAAAATGTCCTCTTCATTACATCCTGTCATGCTACACAACTCTTCTGTATCTTCAATCAGAGAAATATCCTTCAGTTCTCCACTGTTTGTGTCTGTTACAGTGATATGTATGACACGAACTCCCCACGAATCAAGAAATTGCAACCTGGCCCGACACTCTTCTTTGAGATGCATTGAGAGTCTCCTGGCATGTCTCCTTGAGTAATGTTCTTTTCTCATCCATGCTGATCGCTTGCCTGATTGTCTATTTCTCAGTAACATAGAGAGATGCAGAGCACGTTTCTTGTACTTTTTCCTGATCAATTCAAGGCGTTCATTCTTTTTCAAAGCTTTTTCAAGCTTCTGTTTTATGTCTGTCAACTTCTCATTTTTTCTTTTCAGTTTCTTTATGGTATCAAGCAGACTTTTTTGCGGACATTCTGACTGCAAAATTTTAAGCTGCCATGTCTTTGTCTTTTTAAGCCACTTACTGAACAGAGCTCGCTGCTTCCCTCCACGTCGTGACTGCTTTATTCGAGAAAAAAAGTCCTTTAGGTCTGATTAGATACGATTTTATTGCATTCAGTAGACGAGGAGTTGAAGAAATATTCATAGAATAATGTTGACATATAGAAGAAAACACAATGTTTGAAACCTGTTGTGGACCCTTATGCATATGTAACTTTGTAACTTCAGTAACAAAAGCCAAATCTACATTTAAAAAAAAGTATGCCATAGTTCATGAATGAATCAAACTGCATAAAAAATATGGAAATGACGTGTGAGTGTAAAATGTCTAAATAACTTTGAAACTAAGAAACTGTAAAACTCTTAAACAACCCTGAAACAAAACGTTGTTGTGTCTTGACTTCATTTCTGTTGTTTCCACTCTTCTCGAGTTCCATACGACCTTATGAACCTCAACATCAGATAGTGCCCTCTCTCCAGGTGATGTTCTTGCAGGGAACCACTACGTTCCACAAATTCGGTAATTGGTCTCATTTTCCTGAGCTTTAGGTAAAGGCCCTTTTCTTTCACGTATGCGAAATCCCCTGCCATATTGGTTATTCTTACGTTCCAGTCGGGTCCGAGGATGGCATTCAGCTCATTCATTAGGTTACGGTCTTGAGTATTTTTACAAAGTGCAAATACTTCCTCGAACACCAGTGGATCTACAGGGACACGTGCCACGCACTCCGGATTCTGGTTTATGCTGATTGTAAGTTTTTCCTTTATGGCAAGCCTGAGCGCAGTCTTGACATCACTTGCTGTTCCGCAGCTGCCTGAAAAATCTTCTTTGGTGATGAGATCCGCCTGAAATTAAAAGTCAAGTTCATACAATCTCTCTGTAAATCAAAGATGATAATACTAAGCACCCATCATTTATTAGAGAAGTGGTAAGTATACACACGAAGGATAAGTAGGTAGAAAGGAATCATGTACAATGTATAACTGAATTATAACAATGGCTTTATCCCTGCGGCAGTTTAATGTTAAACATGGGTCACATGATTAGGAATATACGTTTTCCTGTTCAATTTCGTATTAGTGCATGGAAGAGTATAGAGAGTCATTCAATTTCGATATAGGGCAACAAAAAAAAATCATAATGGGCATTCAGTTTCACATTAGAGCAATCTACAGAGTAAAAACATTATTTAGATTCCATATACCATAGGGCATTCAAGTAAGCACGAAAAGACACGTGACTGAAGATTCCTGATAGATTATTTGAATTATGTTACACAATTAAGAACAAGCATCTCTACCAATTATACATGTTGATTCCTGGTGACGTGCAATACCGCATACATCTCATTTTATTGCGTTACTTGTTCATCTTCACATTGTATACAATGTATGACAAATTTTCTAACATTTTTGTCAATCATATCATTTCCTCAAATCTAAGCTTCACCCTAAAAACAAAAATATAAATATAAACAACCCTCCAGATCACACTCTATAAGGTGACATCATTTGTCAAACGCAAGTCAGCTAAACTAAATTCTACAATTGACAGTGGAATTTAACTTCCCAAGAGCTTTTGGAGCATAGGACTTTTTTAGGGACTTTGTACAACACATTCACAGTGCCTTCATTTTCCAAGAGATGGACAGCATTTCTGACATAGGAATTCTCTTCTATGCTGGTATTGTATATAATTATGAAGAAGTGATCAGCTCTGGGAAGACAACATTGCAGTATCTATTGTACGTTCCTGTTAGTTGAACTGATTTGTGTTTGGCAAATGATGTCCTCTCCAGACTGTGCTCTGGAGTATTTTTTTATCTTTATTTGAGCTTAGGTTTGAGAAAATGACAAAAATGTTTGAAAATCTATTCAAGTACATGTGAAGATGAATAAGTAGCACAATAAAATGAGGTAATGCAGCATCCATGCACATCAGCAGGAGTCAACAGGCATTTGGCTTTCCATTGACCATAGTTTAAATTTTGGAAAATACATCTTACCTTTTCCAGCCACTGATCCCACTGATCCCCCCATCCGGTATAGTGAACTAAAACCCTGTGAGTGTGATCATCTTCCTCCAGAATCTTTCATGTAAAAATAAACAGAGCATCAATAATTAATTGTAAGAACTAGAGTTTCTATGATAAGTTATCAAATGAAATGATGAAAACGATTTTCTAGAATGAGATGAACAATCTAGACAATATACTTAATAAGCTATCACCTTGTGCTATAAGTATAGTATAATACTCACGGAAATAAGAAAAAAGCTACCCACGCACTACTGTCTCTAAACTGTTCGATATTATTTTTTTACTGGGACTTTTATTAAATACTGCTGTGCTTCAGTGCTTTAATATGGTTGACAGTTATTAAACACTAACGTCAGATTTACAGTCGATGAAAATGAAAATGAAATGATGAAAAAAAAAAATTCATCCAATTTTTTCCATTTTTCCCCCGGGTCGGGGGGAGGGGGGGGGGGGGGAGACAGGAAGTAATCATGGTGTTACGATTACGTGGTCGAGGACGTGATGCGTTTCATGAAACGGTAAACTTTTTGTCAGTGATATACACTGACAACTGTTGAAAGCTACTGAAATCCTTGCGTCTGATTGGCTGATAGCAAATTTGTCGGTGAAAACCTCCGACGAACTTGTTGATGAAACGCCCCCCAGATGGGCGCTCATATCACCCGCCTTCCTGACAACATGGTCCATGTTGGGGGACCTAATTTACACCCTAAGCCTGAGGCCTGCTCCCGAGACTGTAACTTGGCTAGAACAATTGAGGGACGTTATTTAACTGCCGCTGAATACGCAAGAAAAAGGCTCATTCGTGTTAATTACCGCTCACTGACCCTGGTGGACCGGGTTACGGTTGGTGCTGTTACTACTACTAGTTACTATAGCTAGTACACTACAGACTAGAGTGTATACCTTACAGTAGATCTACACTGTTAGTGTTACTGACTGTTTTTACTAGTGGTAGTGACTGTTTGATGAATGCATAAATAGTTTTGACTTTTACTGGTTTATTAAATCCCCTCTATAAATTACACTAGTTTGATTCGTTATATTCTACATCGGCGCTAACAGTTACATGAGACAATACTTAAACATGCTTCAAAATATTAGAATGATGTTTAGTAGAGTTTAACGTTAGGCCTACCTCGACATCAAATGCTGACTTTTTGTTCCACTGGCACTGCAGTTGTTTTCTCCTGGGTCTCCGCGGTAGGCCTAATTCTGGAAGTTCTTGAAGTTTTTTGAAATGTCCGATGCAATATGAAGCACATCTTCTCCTTGGTCTTTGGGTTGGGTGTTCATTCATTGGTTCCAGAATGAAGTAGTCTCGTACTTGTAGAATAGAGGTCTAGGGCCCTACTCGATGAAGTCCAAATATGAAATAAGTTCTAACACTTTCTTGTGTTGCATTCATACGTATACAACTACATCTAGTCACATTAGCTATATTACTAGTATATAGCTAGCTAGCTATCCCCTCAGTGCATGCATAATACAGCTAGCTGCGCGCATCGCATGCTGGTATTTCGCGGAGCGCGACCACGCTAGCCAGCCGTCCAGCGCTAGCTCGTGATTGGCTAATATCTTTGACCTGTGTTTGTATGCAAATGAGGTCAACGCGTGATCAATTAATGAATATTCATTATACACTACCAGCAACGGGTTTCAATTGGTTGTATGTTAATGAAAATATGACATCATACCTCATTAAGAGTTTGTCCGCCGACGTGTGTAGACTTTTTGTAATGGGCTTAGTAAATAATATGACAACATAATATAGATGTCAGGTGAAATATTGTACAAATATAAACGTGTTGGAACTGTTCACTGTGCCTCGAGTGTAAGACCGGGGCAGTTTCAGTAACAAACAAAAAAAAGAAAAGAAAAGAAAAAAAACCATTTGACCATTCTGACGACTGTCGTCATCAATCTACAAAGTAATAGGCCTAACAGATGGTGAGTAGGCCCTGTAGTCGGCATTTTTTAGATTGTAATGTATAGAAAATTAAAGAGAAAAATAAAGATAAACCACTTCATAGATTTGGATCCAGTTCTAGTTGCAACATTTAAGTTCCCCTTTTTTAGCAATTCATTTCCTCAAGCTATCTGCGTTGTCTTTGGGTTTCATGAGTGCGTTTGCTGCCGTTTTTCTCAAGACATACTTTTATACCAGGTAGGTGGGAAGAGTCTTCCCACCTCCCTGTTTATACCTAACTCATATACGTTGACTTGAAGAGTACTGCTTAGATTTGAAATATGGATTAAAACGGAATTATCATATACTACAGTGCATGATGAGATGTGTACCCTGTGTAATTTGTTCACTTCAGATGCGAACAAGAGGTGAGACGCTGAAGAAGAAGAAGAAGAAGAAGAAGAAGAAGAAGAAGAAGAAGAAGAAGAAGAAGAAGAAGAAGAAGAAGAAGAAGAAGAAGAAGAAGAAGAAGAAGAAGAAGAAGAAGTAAAAAATGTACATGGCTGTGACCGTGCCCGGAGTTTTCAAAGAGGATCACTTCCTGCGTCTCTGATGCGGTTGAATGAGTTCAACAGAATTACTGTATTGTATGTCGTCTACGAGTAGGCGGATCTCTTTAACAGTCAGCAGCTAAATGTTTGTCTGTTGTTATGGAGACAGATCCCCTAATGTCGGATCAACGCCCTTTCGCCTTTGTCCCTCGAGTGTCGCGTGGTGCGTTCAAGTTGCTATACACCTTGAGGACAAAACAAACTTCCCTTTTGCAAGAAGAGGTTAATCCCTTGTGAAATTGAACTTGTAGGATTGGCTGGTACATTTTCTTCATTCAGTCAACCAAGGTCAGCTCTTATAAAAACTCGATTGAAGTATACTTCTAAATATAGTTACCCTTATACCTTCTTGTCGGCATGTCTCAAGTTGACGTCAAGGAATCAATCTTTCATACATTGAAGAAATTTTCGTAACTGCTAGCCAAGGACAACTTGCTTTGCTTAAAAATCAGGACAATTTTTTGCAAGAACTTGCTTTATTGAGAGAAAAATAAACTAAAAGGAACACAGAGAAGAGACCCCTAAAAGATAAGAAAAGAAAAGAAAAGAAACAGGAGGTGAAAAGCGTTCTGTTGCTATTGCAAATTCTTTCTACCAGCCGTTTTGTGTAAATTGTATTTTATCCACCATTGGAATATAATACACAAGATACAGTTGTTTGTACAAAATGCCTGGACAGCTAAGCACGTCGCCACAGGCGCGATTTATTGAGGAACTCATCGACATTGGTACGTGTGTGGACCAAGAAAAACGGCGTTTCATGAGCGAAAGCAACGGAGTTTTGTATTTTCGTGTGGAGACCGTGAAATTCGAAGGTAAGAATGGCGCCTTTTGTCGTGCTACTGTTGCATATTTCACGAATTTTAAGCATTGATTGCACGTTCTCTTGTAAAGTTGTGATTCAGTGACTCTGTAGTAATGCTCAGTCCGACCGCCTTATTCTTGCGTCAGTAACTCGAACGAAGTGCAATTCACAAGTGGGAAATTGGAGCGAGCCGTGGACGCGTGGTGTTTTTCTGCTTTTCGGTCTGCATCTATCTAGATCTACTTCTACAAAAAAATCACAGTCACCCAATGCTAGCGAATAGTAAGGAAACAAGAAGAAAAAGAAATGAATAAAATCTTCATTTAATTTACAGTTTATACACTGTAAAATTATTCGTCTTACTCTTACATAAGTTTACTTTGCCATTCACTATCAGTATCACTCAGGTCAGAGTCAGTTGCTAGTTGTGTCCTACTCTACAGTGTCTACACTAGTAGTACTAGTAGTAGTAGGACCTGTCACCCTGCGTTCGATGACTAGACTCTAGAACCTCTTCCAGCTTCCTAGTTCTTAATTTTAGATTAGTATCTTAAAATAGTAATACATGCTTTGTGGAGAACATTCATTCGATTAAAAATCTATATGGTGAGCTTGCACAGTAAAAATGTCACTTGAATTTGTTGCCGAGAATTCCACGCATGTGATACAAGTAAACAATCTGTAGTGTAGGTGTACCCCTTAAAAAGAATCTGTGGTATTTTCTTCCACAGTGAAGTGAAATTAAGGTGAAAATGAGATTTTTTTCTTTTTTTTTAAGAATGAAGATCCATGATATTTAATCAAAAAGTGCTCAATGAGTAGTACATGTACTATAGGTCCAATCATATATTTTGAATCAACAGTTTCCAGCATCACAAACAAGGACTCCTTTAAAGCAGCAACCCTACAATACATCCAGGAGCAAAGCAACTAGACCCCACACTTCTCTCTCCGCGCAATTTAACACCAGCGCACCCCCTGTCCGGTTGCGGTATGTAAGGGGCGTTGGACAGTACACATGAAGAAGAAGAAGAATGAAAATGTGAATGAACCAACGCAGCAGAATACTGTAAATCAGTGAGAAATCTCAGTGTGAGACAGTGACTACGTTGTACCTCTAAACATCTACAACCTGTATTTACACTTCAGTATTGAATTAAACAGATGTGAAACGTGCAGCTTGATTAAAATGGTCGGCAAATGATATGAATCACGATGTATTGATAATTGTAACCTTTTTCTTCTGTCCGTATCCCTCACTCAGAGCTCTACGATTGGTCCAACCCAGAGCAGAAATGGAAAAGTCATCAGGTTAGCGGACGTCAGCTGAGGCGGTCCAACAGCATGCCGACGGGGAGTTTAGTCAGCCTCAATGAGGACAACATTGCCCTCTTCCGCTATGGGGAGCTGCTCTTTGCTGTGGGGGAGAAATGTCCACATTTAGGTGAGCGCAAGCAGAAAGTGCATTTTATGAGATCAAAATGAGTGATTCTTAGTCACTGCTGATTAGCAGAAAAGAGTATGTGCATTTGTAATACAATGTGTAGTTATGATTACTATAGGTATAGATAATTGCCATCAAGTAGATTTACTCTTGTGAATTATTAAAGGGATGGTATATTATTGGGTGAGGTGAGAATTCAGCTTTCAGCTTTTGCAAGATACATCTTAGAAACCACTTCATGAAATGTTGAAAAGCATACTATTCTTGGAGGAATTCAAAGTTTATTTGATGAAAATCAATCTTAAAGGCAGCCGATCGCCATCCCTAATGGTACGTAAGCTCTGAACGACCGAAGTTTGTGCATGCAATTGCGCAATGCTACCACTGAGACAAGTGTGTGTGTGTGTGTGTGCGTGTGTGTACGCATCATACACAAACATTGTCACCGCGAGCTGCGGTGATTGGAGGAGAGAGGCCAGAAGACGCTGCGGCGTGTGTGTGTGTGTGTGTTTGTGTGTGTGCGTGTGTGTGTACGCATCATACACAAATATTGTCACTGCGAGCTGCGGTGATTGGAGGAGAGAGGCCAGAAGACGCGTGGCTCTTTCGGCCTCTCTTCATGTGCATGCGCACTGAGAGTGTGCGTCCATTCGGAAGCTCTCGTGGCTCGCTGGGACAGCCATTTTGGGTTAGGAGATAAGCACAGGGAGCTCTCTTGTAGCCTACCGTATTTTCGCTGACCCACTGAGCCAGCGCTATTCTCATTCGGGGGTCACTACATTTGATACAGAATGGGGGAGGCAGCGTGTTGCGTTCGTCTCCGTGCCGCACAAACCACTCGCCACGACTGAGTGTCTTTAAAGTGGCTGAGATATCCAAAAACAAAGTAAATCAAAGTGATCCCATGTTTACAGGTGGGTCCTTCTTTTATTAGGATTGCTCCATTTTTAATATCTCATCTATCTTAAAACCAATTTTCATCAAAGAAACTTTGAATTTGTCTAGAATTATAATTATGCTCTTTCATATTTCATAAAAAGATTTCTCTTCTCAAAAAAAAAAAAAAAAATCATCGTCAAAAAACATTGAGAACCTCAAGCCCCATCTCAACCAAAGCTGTACCATCCCTTTTAATAAGCCTTTAGGGGAAAGCGTCTGCTAATGGGTGTCAAAGAAACATTCACGACCCTTTGTACCCGGTATATTGCCAAAATTGAAGGATTGCCCGACATTATGTGTACCAATTTGTTTCTTGCCCAATAATCTATCTATCCATCTTTCCATCTTTCCTTCTATTGATGCCTTTCTCTTTTTTCTTCCACTTTCTGTTATCATACCAGGAGGCCCTTTGCATCTTGCCAAAATTGAAGGATTGCCTGACATTATGTGTGCCAATTTTTTTTGCCTAATAATCTCTATCTATCCATCCATCTTTCCATCTTTCCTTCTGTTGATCCCTTCTTCTTTCTTCCATTTTTGTTTATCATGCCAGGAGGCCCTTTGCATCTTGGTGATATTGAGGTATTGCCTGACATGTCCATCTGTGTCAAGTGTCCATGGCATAAGTGGTGCATTGACCTGACCTCCGGTGAGGTCAAACTGCCAGAAGGTCGCAAGGAGAAGAGCAGTACGACCTATCCAACCAAGATAGACGAGGAGGGTCACATATTCGTCGGTTTCAGGAATTTCAGTGGCAAGTACTTTAGTGGTGATGCAGACTTCTGAGCTGTGCTCAGACAGGTGTCTAAGTGCCATGGGAAACAGAGTTTTAATCTCATCTATTTTTTATTCCGTACATATAGTATAAATAGTATTTATTGATCACTTAGGACAGCTCTCAGAAAGTTTTTAGAGATTTTATGAGCTCTTCTAAAAGGTATTTTCAAGATAATGGAAATTTTTATAACAAAACTGGTAAACAGTTGGTTAGTTTTAACTTTATGAGTAAGAATCCGATTTCAGGAGGTCATTGAAATCTTGGAATTTAAGTTATAATTCCCTTTTCTTAACACTTATTCTTTTTTACAGAGGGTGTGCTTACATTCCAGATGCTTGCTTTGCATTTGATCTTATGATGTTTGTTCAAGCTGAAAATTTTTACTTTTTTTTTCCAAAATGAAACAACCTTATATCTGATTTCATGTAAGTCTTGATATGTAGAGACATTTATTGATATATATTTAGATATTTATATAGTTTTTCCTACTAGATGAAAGCCACCATTATTGCCTAATACATAGAAATATGTACTTTCCATTTTTTAAATGTAGATGGTTGTAGAATATTAACGGTAATTGTATTTCGCTTATGAAATCTATTTTGTTTACGTTAACAAAGAACAAAGAACCAGCTCAAGATTGTGCTGGAAGTAGATTGTATTTAATACTTGCATACCTTCACAGCTGGGTTTTTGCTATCATTACCAGATTAACCTTTATTCATGGTTTACAAATTTACAAATGGTTACAAGAGATCTTTGAGCACAGTTAAAGATTAAAATTTTTGCTTAAATGTAAATTGTGTTTTTCGGTTCCTGCTCTGTCCAGGTTGACAACAGTGCAAAATAGAAATTGCCAATATTTTGTCCAACTTTGTCCACATTAATATATAACAATAGTAATAATACGTAGATAGTCTGTGAACTTACAAAGACATAAAATTAGTCGTACAGGACCGAGCATGAAAAAGTTCCTGAAGAAAGTGACTGCTGGATGTGTTTAATAGACAGAGGGCTGCTCTGCTCCGAGTCTTTGGCTTCTCTGTCGGGGAGATTTTTGTATATGGCAAGTGACCGCTATATGCAGGTAGCCACAAAGGCAGGTTCAACTGTATTACAATATACTTGTAGTATGTATGCAAACCACTGACACGTGAAAGTCCAAATGTGGCCGTCAGAGAAAAGTGTATGCCTACGTGTACACTGTATGTTGCAAGAGAATGCCAAACTTGTTTTATTTATTTTTTTCACTCCTGATGAAACTAATGAAAAGAAAGAAACTACCCTGTACTGTCAATGTGAACAGTTACATACGGCTGAAAAAGATTGAAATGTATGTGAACCTTGTATGTTAAAGGATTGTGTATGCCAAGTGAAAGAATTGATAGGAAAATGCACACTGTCTCATGACTGGGAAAGATTTGACAAATGAGGTTAAGTATCAATGTGAATTGTATCATTTTCCCCCCATGTATCGTTACCATTTTTTTTTTCCATTTTTTTTTTGAAACTCAAAACAATGTATGTGTGAATATTGCACATAATGCAAGCTGGTAGGTAATGAGAGTAGCAATGTATGTTTTGCACTTCCCAATCCTTTGGGATTGTAAAATTAAAGGACACTAAATCGGGAAATAGTGTTATTTTTTACAAATATTTATCACCACACTGTATTTTTTTGTATGATGTAGTGCTGTGGAATGTTGCAAGATGAATTGAAAGAGCTTTTTTTTTTGTAAATAAGATAAAACTATCGTACCAAGTGCCTTATTTTCTAACTGGTGGCTTGATACCTATTTTTGTACATATACTCTATCAAGATGATTGTGCTGTATACTATACATGTATGTTGATGTTTTATGTGTGCTTTGTTTTTGTTTTTATGTGATGTCGGTTTGAGTTACGGTGTTGCTAGCCTCTGGATTTTACAAGAAAAGCTGTTTTTGCGCAACTTAAATGACAATGCGAATAAGACTCTATTCAGATCACATGAAATTTGGTATACATTGTATTGGTGCAGTAGGTGCGACTAGGTTACAGTGTATGTGTGATGGTTCATCATATATTTGCTCTTTCATTCTGCAGCTCAGAAATTTGGCTGTTGTGGAGACCTTGTTATTCTTTGTCTTTTTTTAAGCAGCATTATTAAGCACAAACATATCTCTACTTCGTGAGAAAGGAGTAAACTCCTTTTGCCATCAAACTCTGAAATTTTACTAATATGGTTGATTTCAATATATTTTAGAATTTGGAACCACATCAATGGATACAGACATTGATCAAATCATTTTTCAGGATTAGGGATTTCACTCTGAGTACTGTAGATATTACACATGACACTCGTGCTACAAGAGGCAACATTGTGGCATGTTGCTAATTTTGTGCATGTCAATTGACCTGTGAAATTGACCATGGCAAAATAATGTTGCAGCGATCTGTTGAGATGTATACATATTGCCCATAACTTTTGACTAGATACCTGTATGAATTCATTCATTTGTGCCTGCACCAAGTTAATACATCCTAGATGAGAAAGAATCTTCTGGCGGACTGTTAGTCCAAGTGAGTCATGGCACTTTTCAATCACAATTTCAGAATGCTTCACTTGTACAGGGTCTGTAGCTTAATTTTAACCCATTGAAGACTAGTCTTGAGTATACTTGGGCAGGTGTCTATAACTGAGAAAAAAAAAATGAAAGGATTTTATACAAGACTTGGTGATAGCCAGAAAACCTTGCCATGTAGGAAAAAAGGCTTGAAAATTTGATTCATTTTAAACTGTAAAGGAAGGTAGTCCATTTGACTGATTTACTTTCTGTCTTTGGATATACACCGTATTGCAACTAAGTGAGAATTTCATTGGCGATTAATGTATTGTGGTACAGTGCTATTTCTTTTTTCAACTAGTCAAGAGAAAACAGGTGTCCAGGGCCCTGTTTCATAAAGCTGTTCGTAAAGTTACGACCAACTTATGAGCGACTGGTGATCAGTTCTTGTACTGAATTATTGAAATTCTGATAAGTATAGCACATCAGAGCTGATCATCAGTCGCTCGTAAGTTGTTCGTAACTTTACGAACAGCTTTATGAAACAGGGCCCAGAGTCCTTTCACTTTGCCATATTATACCATCTTTTAAATGTGACTTTTGACCAAACTTTGGAAATCACAATAAGCACAAAAAAAAAGAATGGCATGAAGAATCAGAGCAAATCGAGCTCCACTGTATTTAAATGTAAAATTTTACTGTTTAATGTACTGTACATGGAGTCACAGTGTGTTGATCAAGTCACTGATTCAAAGTTTGCCAATTTGCTCACAATGTTAGTGTGCCTTCTTTGCTGATTAGTGCAGACATTTGACAGCTATCCTCAATTGTAAATGAATGGAGATTATATAATCCCTGTAATCCCTATGAAGTCAGTCAGCATGGCCTTTTTATAGGACTGAGGTACTGTAAATATGGAAATTTTTGTGGTACATTAAACTTTCATGTATTTTGCGCGCTACTTTGGGCTAGCACAACTTCTACAACCCAGGAAAATATCTTCACAATTTTTTTTTTTTTCTGCAGATTTTGAATGGGATGACAATTGCACAGTGCAAATTTAAGAACCCGCTAACTAACATGTTTTTGAGCGGCTCAGCACACACACAAGAAAAACAACAAACAATCACCCTCAGGATATTAACATTTACAGTGCATTACTATGCCAGAGATTACTTGCTAATTTTACAGCTACATGTACAACTGTATATTAAATCTGCTTGGATTACTGAATGTTAATTCAATAGAAAAGCTTTGCAAGTTAAGCGAAAGTGCCTTGGCAGACAAAAGGTTAAACAATGTACATTAATTACAAATGTGTGTCTCCCTTTCATTTTTTCCAGACTGTCCGCGTAATACATCATTGTTTTCAGTGAGATGAGTGTACAATCACCTTTGTATATTTATTGATGTAAAAAAAGAGCAAGCAAATGAAAAAAAAAAATGCATATTGAGTAAAAGTGCATAATGCATTCAATAATGTTGAGTCAATGTGTAATACTTGAAAAGTTTCATGTGTGTGCATGCATTGTTGCTGATCATTCAAAAAATATGTCATAACAATAACAGTGCACACTGCTTTTAGTAACCATGTCTTTTTCATCTCTCTCTCTCTCTGTCTCGCTCTCTCTCTCTCTCTCGCTCTCTCTCTCTCTCTCTATATATATATATATATACATATGTGATATATATGTATACATATTGAGTAAGTTGTCGTGTTGGTGTGATGATATCAAAGTTAAAACTGAAACTAAGTTCATGTATTCACAAACAGTTTATTTCGCCACAAATTTTTGAGCATATATATATATATATATATATATATATGTGTGTCTGTGTGTCTGTGTCTGTGTGTTTGTGTATGTGGGTATGTGTGTTTTGGGAGGGTGTGTGGTTATGTCTGGAGTCCATTATTACAATGTGAATGATTTTATGTGAAAATGTTTAAGTGATTTAACCTGGTGCTACATAGCTTTTTTTCTATTTCTTTTTAAACCACTTTCCTAGTGGGGCAAGCAGATTGTCAAATTATTACAGAACACATGCCAGAACATGAATTTTACTTGCCCAAAAAGGAAGTCCAAAAATATAAGAAGATGATATAGAATATCACTTGTAAGTCAGGGGCTTAATATAACACCATCATTTGAATATTAAAGCAGCACACCTTGATTCACACACTTAAAACACATTAGAGTAATAAACTTCTTTCAATCAAGCACTGGTGTTGCATTACCTTTGGGCTTCTTCACATAAGTGTTGGAAAGTTGCTGAATTAATGAAATTGAAGTGTCATGCATAGCATCACAGGTTTTTGCTTGCCCAATTCAGGCAAGCATTATTTTGTTATAATTTTTCCAAAACACTTGCCCAACTTTGATTTTCACTTGCCATGGGTAATAGGCAAGTGCTGATGTATAGCACCTTGAATTAATATGTAACAGTCAAAATGTTACATCATAACCCAGAGCAAAAGAGATGGAGCATATATTTGAAACACATGGATTATTGAAAATTGAAAATTAATGGAACACTCAGCGAAAGATTGTGGGAATATGAGACGATTCATTGCAAAATTAAACAATTACGAGTTTGTTACACCTGCCTTCCTCTCTCTCTCTCTCTCTCTCTCTTGTTATTGCTGTTTTGCAGCAATTTGTATCGAATGTGATTATGTAGCAGTACTATACCATGATAGTGTGCTTGGAAACTTTAACTTCACAAAACTTCTTTTCTCAGACAGTAGAGCTTAGCTTAGAGTACTGGTACAACCCACACCCAGTAGTCATTACTTAGCTTCTTCATAAAACATAGAGAACATTTACTATAACACTTTATAGCAATTTAGTGCGAATTTGTACTTTTTATTGAGAATTAACTTTTTGAAACTCTCCAGACTGTACATTTTCAAAAATTACCGGTATAACATACAAATGGTACCAGGGCATACATAATTATGAACGCTTGAGGGCGTAAAATTGAAATAGCGCAGTGACACCGGAGTTTACTGTGCTCATTCAAATATTTATCACGGAAATATTTCGTGCATTCAAGTACACGCGTTCGGCATTGTGCTGGAAAACGTATATTTTTCTGTCGCGCTTTCGTTACACGTGATTTCTGTGATGTGCATGCGCTTACAATGCAGGTAGATACTAGTCTGTGTATTGTTCGTCTGAGCCCGGTGTCTATGTCCTAGATAAAAACAAAAATGGCATCAATTAAAGGCATGGCGGTGATAATCTACCGACTTTGCCTTGTCGGTCTCACGTTCATCTCAATGGCTAGCAGCTCTCGAAAGGTAAGCAAACCTATGGGTGAAATCACTGTGGGCAAAATCGTTCAAATTCGCTTAGATTTCTGTCGAGTGACTGTGAGCGGATTCCATCAAGAGCTGGCCTGTATAGCACGGCTCCTCCAACGCCTGTCGGCTCCCGTCGCCTGCGCTTGCCTGGCCGGTAGTGATGAGCGCCCGCACAATAGACCCCAGCGCCCGGTGCCCTTTTTACACGATCCCATAATTACCGGTTATTATGCAGTCATTCAGTAAATTAACTATGCTGTCCTGTTGCTTGTGTCAGTCAATCCTTGACGAGTTAGATTTGATGTAAATGATTAGATGTATAGATATCTAGATAAATATCTGGTGTATTTAGGACTGTGGTTAATCTTACAATAATCAAGCGATAATCATTGATAATCGTATGACCAAAAAGAGGTTGCTGAAACCAGTGAAGGTAATTATACACAGCCCCATTGGCCATACCACGCCACAAGCAAGAAAGTGCCAAACTGCATGCTGCAAGACTCGAGAGAATGATAGAGTCAAAAAGCTAAAAGGGGCCTGAGATTTCGATCCTGGCAGAATCTTTGTCAGAACAGAGGCAAAATCACAAACATGTACATAGGGAAAGCAGTCATATAATTATAGACTAGACGCACAACAGCACAGTTTGAGGAGGGCTAGGTGTAGAGACACAGAAAAATGAAAACAAAAGGGATGGAAGGCAGGAATGCCGTGAGGGGGGGGGGGGTTTACAAAAATAAAGCCTAAAAAAAAGGGGGGGGGGGGTTCCCCTAGACTCGCCAACTGCCAAACTGAGAGACTCTCACAAATTGAAGAGGTGCTGTACAATCCAATATTACTCTCACATTGCTGTTGTTTCCATTTGTTCTTGTTTCATTTCCGTGAAGGTTGGGGAGAGTAAACTTCCCTTACATCAGGAGCAAGATGCTTTGTCGACACATTTTCTTGCCATTGAGCATTCCTTTGATCAAGGTAAGAGACACTCCTAAAAATGTGACCACCCAGCTCAAAGCCCCCCAAAGTTGCAGAGTATGAATGATTCTCTGTAATGCAGAAATAATATGTCTGGAAGACTGACTAACCTTTTAAAGTTGACATCTTACCTGGAAGAGTAATCTCATCCCTACCTATGGTCAAAATTTGGTGGTTGGAAACAAAACTGAAATTGAGATATTACTTTATTAGCAGGTTTTGTGAACTATTTTTTTTTGGACAGGCGCCATTTAAACTAGGAACTTGAAAATTCATTTTGGCCTACTTTTTGTGGGTTTTGAGCCAGGCGTTCACAATGTTGTGTGAGACATTTTGGAACTTTAAAAGTTGATTGTTACATAAAATATATTGACTTTGTCCATATTCCTACTCCATTATTGATGATTTTAATGCATGCATTTTTATTGAGGGTTAAGAGGTCAAAGGTTTTAATCAGCGAAAAAGAAAATATTTATGCATGTACTGTTTGTTGATAATTTCCATGGGAATTTTAGGGTCTTGGTTCGAAATTCAGGGAATTGAGGGCGGGTTGAAATATCAATGAAATATCAATGTTTTATCTGTTTGTACAGTGCTTCCGTCATATTCATATTCATATCGATAGCCAATTTCACAAATATATATATATTTATTTTGTACAATGTTGTTTCTGTTTTAATTGTAAAATGAACAATTTCAGCTAATGAGCTGCATGTTCTTTTTTATTGTCAATAAACCTTCATTGAATTTGAAATTTGAATTTGAAAATCAGAGAAATGTCCTGTTATAACTAATCATGATGAGCCTATGTAAGCTGTTATTTTCATTCATGAGGGTTTAATTTTTGCAAATTTTGCAAATCACTATCGAACGACAAATTTAACAGCTTGCCAAAATATCTTGAACTGACAGGCATATACAGGTAGTACCTTTATGATAGTGTCGGTGTCAAAATCGCGAAAATAACATCATTGCAAAAATGTCTGTGACGTCCTCATTCGCAAAAATATCTGTACACGAAAATAACAGCTTATACACTAGTAGGCCTGTCAGTGGAGAGTAAGTCCATGGATATCAATCCCAATACCAATCACACACGTCACTTCATTCTTCAGCCCAGAAGGTAATCACTATCTTAAGCGTTGATTTTTCAGATTGTTTACCTGTCCATGTTTCTCAGATCCTACACGTGTATAGCCAAAGTCACATTAGTTTCCAATTTCTTAATAAATGCATAAACATTTCTTCAAAGATGATGGTGAAACACCTACAATACATGTATGTGTACAATATGTATGTCCTTTCACGTGTTCTCCAACAATACAGTGTGTGTGTTTTGATTTTTGGTCACTTGGTCTCATTCCGGTTGCCATGTAGTCTAATTCCCAGATGGTCCAACACCAGTGCAGCTCAACCCTTGGTCTACACAAGGTTAGACCATGGATGTGGGACGAGACAAAGGCAGATTAGGCCAAATGGCAATTCACGTACACTGTATGGTTCAGATCTTTATAGTACTCATAATGCAGAACACCCATGCACAGTGACCAAGTGCAATATTTAATGAGTGGAATTATGCATTTTTGTTAACATGTATTTGTCATTTAGTGATATTGAACTTTTAATTTCTTATTTGTATGTTTGTATGATATTTGGAGACTGTTACAACGATTTTTATGCCTGAGCGTGTGACAATAAATGACTTGAACTTGAACTTGAACTCTGTGATGGTCATTCCTTTGGCATTTTAACAGGGGCAACACCAGAGTTCAGCAGTAGGGGAGTTCTCAGCTTCCGGTCTAACAAACAAGGCTATGGCACGTTTACCCAGCATGCACCACTGACAGCTGGCGAGAAGAGAAAACTAAAGGTGAGGGCCATAGCCCATAACGTGTCTTGCACCATTCAAACGTAGTAGAAAGTATATTAGAGTGTTATTTCAGTAGCAGATTACACTATGTTGGGGTTGGTGCAGTAGGAAATGTCATCATAATGTACAATAGCAAGCTGAAATTAACTCAGGTCAAACAATGCAAACACTTGTTGATTTCTTTTCAGCCTGTTAAATTGGCAACTCTGAGTTTTCCTGCTTATCTTTACATAAAAGGATCAGGTTAGATTAATTGAAGCTGCCTCACGGAGATATGTCAACTGCTACTTTTTTGCAGTATTTATGACTGTTTTTGTTGTTGAAACAATGCAGGCTTTGTGAAAAAGAGTGTTATTTTACAATTGCCGCATTTCATCATGCCTCTTGCAGGAAAGGTAGATATATTGTTTATCCACCAAATATATCACAGGAAATGTAGTTATGTTTTTCCACAAAAATTACACCTTTTCAGCCCTCTGAATACTGTAGTGCTGCTTTTAATGTTGGGATCCCTGACCGCATTAGATAAAATGTACATATGAAAATTCCCAGTTGACACATAAACATCAACCTTTAGTCTTCTAAGAATTTGTTGTCGATGCTCTCAAACATTTGCTCTCACTATTTTCAGGATTTGGCTCAGCGAGGCGGCATCTACAGGGTTCGAGTGCCTACCCTTCTGGAGGAGAATGCAGAAAGTAGTTCGAAAGAATTTGTTTCAACTTTCACCAAAGCAGTGAGTGTAGAGTTCATGTCATACTGTGCAGGGTATGTATATAGTGTCATAACGAGTCTACTTTTTTTTCATGAATCGGGACTTCTTGACAATTCTGTGAGTGCCTACATTGGCACTTCGTGGGTACAGCAGTGGACAGAGACAAACCAGGTATTATTTACTCATTTTTGGGAAGCAAACTTACTGTTGCAATTCTTCATTGAAAATAATAATTGCATAAACTTACTCAGACATTAACGGTACTTGTACTACTAGTAGTATATGCACACACATAATGTAAACACATGAGCGATCATGTTCTTGGGCTATGCTTGTACCGGTACCATACTTGCACTCCTATGTAAACAGCTACAGGTCACTCTGGAACATAGTTAATACTTGTACTATTGCATGTTGTTAATTTTACATTGTTTAATACATCCGACTGAGAAATATAAAACTTCCACAAAACATATTTTTGCATGTTGTTAAGTTTACAAATACATCTGACTTAGAAAAAAAAAGAAAAAACCCACATAAACCCCCCACAAAAAGTATGCAGTATATTTCCCTTTGTGAGTTTAGCAAAATTTCTTTCAAATTGCAGTTTGAATTGTGCAAAAATGATGCAACATTATATGTTTCTTTTTTTTTTTGGCTGGGGATTCACAAAGGTGGTTTAAGATTTACAATCCATGATTATAATCTAGTCTTTGACTATCAGAACAGGCATGAACTGAAATGTAACTTGCACTATGCATGTGTCAACATACTTTCATCATTGATTGTCTGTTGGCATGTAGCTATTTTTTTTTGTTGCTTGCTTGTCAAGAAATCATCACAATGCAAAATATGCAATATCTACAGTACAACTCCCTGTTGCAGGTGCACTAGTGGACAGTTATATTGCCACTGTTTCTGGGCCTTATACCTCTCCAACGATAAAAAAAAAATAAAAAAATATATACATACGTGTATGATATATTAAACATGTATTTTTTTATTTTGGTAGATTCTGAAAAATTGTTCTTTCTGCTATTGTATTCTCTACATTTCTGAATAGTGTGCAATACTTGAGTCCCGCCTGTCGGAAGAAATCACCGTCAACGTTGACCAATCAGGGAATGTTCTAGGCGTGTCCATCGTCCCCCTGAAGGGGTCATGTGACCATGAGTCCGCGATAGAGTCGGCGTCGTTGGACTACTTCAACACCACCGTCTCATTGTCCGTCACTGTAGCGGGCCCTGCGTGAGTATTTAATTAAAGGCTGAGTGCAAATCGACCTATGTAGTGTTTGTGTGTGCTATTTGGTGTATGCAACAGTTCAAAGTGGTTGTGTCTTTATTCAGGGTATGCAAGCGTGTGTGTGTGTGTGTGTGTCTGTGTGTGTGTGTGTGTGTGTGTGTGTGTGTGTGTGTCTGTGTATGTACATGTGATTTTTGTGTACAGGTATGTGAATGATTTGGTATTTGGGTGTGTAGATGTGAGAGAGGTAGAGATAGAGTGAAGGAAATAGAGTGCTACAAATTAAAGAAAAAAAACATGAGCAATCAATTGTATGAAATTGTCAGCATTTATAGTATTTCTGCTTTGGAAGGTCATTCACGGTTTTTAACATTGATATAAGCTTGCTTTGCTTTCTAAAACATAATGCAAAGCAACAAACTTTATTATAAATCGTGTGTGAAGTAAAATACTGTGTGAAGAGTTGAATTTTGCCCAGTGGACAATCTGTCACTTTCATGTATCCAGTATATTGGATTTAATAGAGATCTCAGAGCTCTGCTAAATATTCCATGGTAGCTCTCGCTGTGTTTGATTGCAGGCCGGAGACACAAGTGTACATTCAGAAGATGGAGGAGGAACGACTTCAGAAGGAGAAGGGCAAAGGTCAAGATAACCGTTCCTTTTTCAGCAAATATGTAAGTATTCCCTCCAATGCATCAAAGTGCCACACCATGCTATGTTCAGTGGTCACCTTCCATAGAACTTTATACATACGTGCACCCCCCCCCAAAAAAAAACAACAAAAAAAACAAAAACAAAAACAAAACCAAACACAAACAAACAAAAAAACAAGAACAAAAACAAAAGAAAAAAAAACATTAAAGGCTCGGTTTTGGAATGCATGGCATTGTAGATGTTTTCTCCCAAAAAAGTTTTTTTTTTTCTCCATCTCTCCCTATCGCCAGTTAGGAGTCCTATTTCACAAATTATGTTTTGGACATTCACTACTAGTCTTCTACACATAAAGTTAAAGTGTGGTGGATTAGATACAAGTAAATCTGACATCAGTTTAACTGAATTCCTTATTGGATTTCAAGAAAGTGCTATTTTGTTGCCATTTTTCCTTAGTGCAAGAACAGTTTATTCAAAACAGTGTTCAAGTTTTATGCTTGATACCCTATACTGTTTTGGGTATTGTGACACCCCTGGTGATCGATGACACCATTTATGTTTTACAGATGTAATGCCACTTTGGGGTGCAAATTTGGTGTGCCATAACACACCATTTACGTTTTACAGCCCATTTCAGGTTGTTTGTACGTGGAAGGTACATTGTGCATGTAGCACATTTAATGAACATAGAATGATATACTGCTTGCCCCTGCATGCAACCAAACACAAAGACTGTGCATGCATGTATGACAGTATTGCAAGTCTGTACCTGCTGTACGTAATCATGTGTGGATGATGCTGTTCTGTCATTGATACAGTGGACTTTAGAGGACAAGTTCGCCTTCATAGACATGTGGATCGAGTGAATGCCTCAATATTATTAGAACACATTAGCAAGAGTTTGGGGAAAATCGGACAATCCGTTTAAAAGTTTTCAATTTTTGAAGTTCCTGCTTAGTCACTGCTGGATGAGGAGACTATTACGGCTTGTGATGTCACATGTGTATAACAATATATAGAAAGTATAAGGAAAATTCAAGATATTTTCACTTTTCTTGCATAATAAAGAACACTTGACTTCCCTCTTTCAGAAGGCAAGGGGAATAATATTACCCTTATCATACGTCAGTGATGAGTCGAGGAAATGTGCACCTTTTTCAAAAAATAAAATTTTGTGAAATTCTCTTTGTATTGTCCTTTTATTGTTGTACGCATATGACATAATACACTCTCGTAGTGTTCTCATCCAGCAGTGACTGTGCAGATACTTTAAAAATTCATAACTTTTCAACGGATTGTCCGATTTTCCCCAAACTTTCACTGACGTGTTCTACAAATATTGCTGCATTCACTCAATCCATATGTTAATGAAGGTGGACTTGTCCGTTAATAATAATGTATGCTGTAAAACAAGGAATGTTCGTGTGCATTTTAATTTTGCAAATTTCGCGAGCGGCAACATTCGCGAAATTAAAATGTGCACGAAAATTCTTGCCTACGTATGCATCGGATGCCAGTGGCAAGTCGGAAAAATTTCATGCTGCGAGAAAGGCCATCAGCTCCAATTCGCGAAATTTTCATTCCGCGAATATATCATGTTTTACAGTAACGTAGAAGCAATGATCATTGAATGTACGCATATCATGAAAATGAACAGATTGACAAAAGTACCATATGGATTCTGTAAATGCTGTAAGTCGTTTCATGGCTTCCCTTTACAGGAATCATAGCCATGCTTGGATATTTCATTAGTGTGTGTTTTTAAAGCCAAATCAGATAAACAAATCTCTCTGAACCTAGCAGTCCCCTTTCATAATTCCATAGATCGTGAGATGTACTGTAAATTGAGGAATGTTCCCGTGCATTTGAATTTCGCGAGAGCCAAGATTCATGAAATTAAAATGCACGTGAAAGTTCTTGTCTACACTATACGCATTGAATGTTAGAAGGCAACTCACAAAAAATTTTTCACGAAAAAAGAAGGCCGTCGGTTTAGTTCCCCCAAAATTTGTGCAACGAAAATATTGTGTTTTACAGTACCCCATTTGGTGATCACATTAATGGACATGATTCTCCATTATTCAAGAGCGCCCTCGCTTTTCACTTCTGCCACAGTGGATGTACATCGTGCCCGTGGTTCTCTTCGTCCTCCTGTCCAGCGGAGGAGAGCAGCCGCGAGGCTGAGGCAAGGTCATTGGATGCCGAACCAGTGAGCAATATTCCTGGAGGGAGAGTGAAAGGGTTAAAGAACAACAAAGTTCTACTTTGGATGCAATGAGTCTCTTTGTGGTGTGCATGTGAGACCTATCACTACATTTCAAAGCACTTTATAGGTGCAAGGCCTTTCTGAGATATCATTCAATATTTTATTGTGTGTTGTTTTGTGGTGTTTTTCTAGTTTGTGTTTATATGTGTGTTTATTTGTTTTTTCTTTTAGGGGGGTGGGTGGGACAGAAAATGGAAAGTTAAATATTCTATTTAGTGATTTTGGCACAAATATATTAAAAAAATTGAATGTTTTGATACATACATGTACCAATCCATAGGCCTTATAGTCTTGTCTTCATGTGCCCTTTGTGAGAAATTCAACACAACTTTATGTTGCCCAACGCAGGCAGGTGCAAAAGACGTTTATGAAAAGAAGGAAGAATTGACTGATGATGTCTCCGTACATATTCATTTATTTCTTATTTCTTACTTTTGTTATAAAGAAATCCCACTTTGTTATGAAGTTATATCCATTTTTTTCAGTGAATTGTTAATATGTGGATGAGATATTCAGTATTTTAATAGTTGTGCTGGGAAGAATGTGTAGTGCATACTGGAGGTGCCACAGGCCTGAATTCAACTTGAGATACTTTGAAGAGTGCATCTTTTACTCCGGCTATGACATACAGTAGTTCTGTCCTCTTGCCGGACGCTAGATGCAAGGCGTCCATCACAGGACAGAGGAAGGATCAGAGGATAACTCAAGTATTGGTGGACAGGCAAAAGTCTGTCCTACCTCTACACTTTATCAACATTTTTAACCCTTTTTTCTGTCGATTATGGAAAATTGGTGTATGCTCATGCTGTTGAGATGCGTATGCGTGGGTTGATGCTGCAGCGCTCCCTTGAACCCTGGGTCCATTTCTTAAAATGAAATCCCTGCAAACGGCACCATCAACATGAATTCATGATATTAGTAGTTACAGGGAACCTGACCTCATTATATCAAGGAACTAAAAACCATGACAATTACCTTGTTATATCAGGTTTCTCACTACATGTATATCAGGGTAGACAAACAAAGAAATAATATATGGACTTGCATTTTACCTTGTTATAAGGAAGTTTTTCTTTATATCCAACCTCTTTGCAATAAGGTGTGTGTAAGCCGGAGACCTGTGTCCCCTCTTCTAACACCTTTTTTCCATCTCTATTTTTCCTTTGTTTTATTGCTATGACATAAGTCACTTGTCATGATATCAGCATATGACATGAATGTGTATATTTGAATGAAATGG
The DNA here is from genome assembly GCF_040938485.1 of Diadema antillarum. Classification (NCBI taxonomy): domain Eukaryota; kingdom Metazoa; phylum Echinodermata; class Echinoidea; order Diadematoida; family Diadematidae; genus Diadema; species Diadema antillarum. Next base: position 35,178 of record NW_027272288.1, on the reverse strand, counting down.
AATATTTGTGCAAACAGAAAAAAAAAAAATCATTATCCGTGGGGATAATGCATTCTTCAGTGTAGAATGGTAATGCTCGTATTAGTCACATCACATGCAATACTTCAGGGACTTTTTTTTTTTTTTTGCCTAGGAGTAAATCGCAATGGGGTCTAGCTGCTATTTGTGCTGTCTTGTTTTGTCTTGAGTTATACAAAAATTGGGACATTGTGATAGGGGTACATAAGAGGGTTGGTTTCAGATTTTGATATGTAAACTCATATGTGGCATATGTATGCAAATCAGTGTAAGGTTGGTCCTACATTGAGAAATGTTCAGTTGATGAATTGAATTAACAGACTTAATTGGTAGTTGTGCTTTGGATTTGTAGTCGCAGGTACAGTTGTAGTCTTCATAATAATAATCTATAATGAAGAATGTAGCTTTCTGTCATTTCTTTTCAACTTAAGTGTTTTTTGTTTTTTGTTTTTCACTACTGCCAATAAGAAACAGTGTCCAAGGACTTCAAGGGCTTCAAGAACTATAGGATTAGGATTTATTTAGTTTTGTCTTACCATTTAGGCAACTTCTCAAGGGATTCAATCCCCCTTTTTTTGAGCTGCTTACACGCTGCGATGTGATTGCATTTCAGTGTGAAGGTGTGACACGTTTTTTGACAATACCTAAAAGATGAATTGATTCATTATAATTTTTTTAAATCCTTTCAAGATCAGTAGCATCTGAGTCATGCATTTATCTTTAGAACCTTTTCCCTCAAGAAAAGAGAGAAGAGAAACACAAAGAAACAGAATGAGAAACAGAGAGAGAGAGAGAAAGGGAGAGAGAGCAAGAAAAAAGGAAGATGTTAATCAAATGAATATTCTGTGGAAACTCAGTGTGAAAAAATCTGATACAAGAAATTGCTCGATGTAACAAACTCTTTACATAGATCCCAATGATAGAATATTCTTTGGTTATCATTTTTCACTACTGACACAAGAAAGTACATTACATCTACTATAATGATAAAAGATACTGGTCTAAAGGTTTTGCTTTTATATCAAGTTTCTAGTCAGTGTTGTATTCTGAAGTCAGAAGGAGTTATATGTCCAAAGATAAAGAAACACATCATTAAATCTTGCTGCATAAAGACAGTAAATCAAAAATAAAGGACAAGAATATGCCATGACAGTGACAGTTAGATATGATTCTGAAGACATATCAGATGCAAATGGTATTTATGAATAAATCTTTGCAGTAATGACAACCGAAGTATAGTTGTTCATATAATCTCTTTGTTGTGTGTCCTCACACTTTATACGATCACTTTTGTGAAGGGATGGCTGTACAATAGGCGCGGATTGACTGGCAAAAAGATCAAGAAGTTTGAGATTGCGAATATTAAGATCTTGAAATTTTGCCAGTGTGACCGCAGACTTCCCGCAAAACTTCTTGCAAAATTTCTCGCAAAAGTTCCCACTCCAACTAGGGATATTTCCCTCACCCACGCTAAACTTCTCGATCTGTTTGCGGGCGGTGTCTCCGAAGCGCGAGGCTATTGTCATTTGTACAAATGTGCATTGTTATGTCACAATCACTAGCCATTGGACGACGCGCTCTTTCTTCTTTCTTGCGTGCGCGTACCAATGACCCAAACTTCTTGATCCAAGTTTGGCCTCTCAGTGTGACTGCATGACAAAAGATCGTGAAGACTTCGCAATGTTAAACTTCTCAATCTTTTGCTAGTCTGACCGCACCTAATCTCAGATTTTTGAACCCTCACCTCTTCAATAGGAATATATGCAAGCCGAGCCAGCATTCCCACTCCTTGCTATGCCCATACTACTGGGTCCGTTAATGGAGACCTCCGGATGATTTTCAGATATTTACATTTGAACAATTACTATATTGCAATATCCTGAGTACAGAGTTTCAGAATTTTTAGTGATTGGGATGAGAAATAAGAATGTATTCAAAATTTAGAACAAATTGCAATGACCAAGGATGATGACATGGGAGAGTCACCATAAGAATGCATGAGTTGGGGCTCAAGGAAACAGAACAAAAGAAGAAGGCATGCATATATTCTACACAGGTGAACTTGCAAATCAAGCAGTATTGTAATGGAATTATACTGCTACATTTCTGAAATATGTTACTCTCTTATGTCATCAACACTATTCAGTGTAATTTGTTTAAGGTTTTTCAGAGCATTTGTTTTTCTGCTCAAGGACCACAATAAATTCCACAAATCTATACATGGAACTGTCGATTTATGTACAGCATGACATGAAATTTTGAAAATTGTGTGGAATGCCCCAATTAAACCTGTTGAGGACGAGTCTCAAGTGTACTCAAGCAGCTGTCCATGGGAAATGCGTGCTGTAGCAAAATCAAACTGTTCTCAAAGGGTTTGATAGGCTTCTGTAGAATGTTAAGCCCACAGCACACTATACAATCCGACCAGTCGTACGACCTTAAGACCAGAAGTGTGATGTCACCAGCCTAGCCAGTTTCCAGTCGTACGACTGGGTCTTAGCGCCAGTTGTAGAGATTTGACATGTTGAATTTCCATGACCGGTCGTAGACTTTCAGCCAGTCAAGATACAGTATTAATGCAAGCGTGCGCAGTACGCACATGTGCTTTGATACTCATTGGTAAAATGTACTGAAGACAGAACAGTCGTAAGCCTACTCATAAGGTCAGGTCGTATAGTGTGCTTTGGCAGGTCGTACGACTGGGTCTTATTGTCTTAAGGTTGTATAGTCATGAGTTGCATAGTGTGCGGCGGGCTTTAGATTGTCCCAAGTCATACACAGTTGATCTTTGAGGCATTTTTATGTGTGTGTGTGTGTGTGTGTGTGTGTTCAGTACTTCCTTGAGGCGTGACTCATCAATCTCAGATAAGAATCAAAGATTTCACACGCACAAAAAAGTAGAAGATGACAAACGAAGAGAAGTTGACAGTGGGGGGAGGAAGGAGAAGGGTTTGATGATTGGTACAGAGCTGCCAACTAGTACTGATTTTCAGTAATTTCTACTGAAATTGGACAAGAATACTGAAGGTTACAAGCAAATTACTGATTTTAGAAATCATTGTCTGTGATAAATTCTATAACACTGTTAAGGATTACTGATTTTCACTCAAAAAAGGTGCAAATTACTGATTTTCAGCCATCAAAGTACTGAAAGGCTTTTACAAAAGTTGGCAGCTCTGTTGGTAGAAGAAATAAATTTCAGTAGAAGAGAAAAGAAAGGAAAGAGTTAGAACAAGAAGATAGAACTTGCAATGTAGATAAGAGGAGAAACTCGGAAGAAAAAAAAAAGGAAAGTGAGGAAGACGGAAAAGAATACAGCAAAGGCAAAAATGAAGAAGTCAAAGATGAGAGTATGAAGAAGGCAAAAAAGGAGGAAGAATAGAAGGAGAAGAAGGAGGATTAGAAGAAGGTTTACATTTTTATACCCCCGCCAAACGAAGTTTGAAGGGGGTATATGGGAATCAGCGGACGGTCGGGCGGTCGGTCCGTTGCAAATCTTGCGTCGCAAACTACTTCCTCAGTTTTCAACCGATTCCCATAAAACTTGGCACAGATGTGTGCCTTGGGTTGTAGATGTGCAAGACATATTTTTTGACAGTACCCAAAAGTACGTTGCCATGGTAACGGCATATTATGGGCAAAAATGGGTACAAATCTTGCGTCGCGAACTCCTCCCACAGTTTTTGATCAATTTTTATGAAATTAGGTACAGATGTTCATCTGAATATGTTAATGTGCAAGGCACATATTTCCGCAGTGGCAAAAAGTGTGTTGCCATGGTAACGGCATGTTATTGGTAAAATATAGGGCAAAATGCTTCGTGGCAAAACTGCTTCATCAGTGTTCTTCCAATTCTCATGGAATTCATATTAAATGTTTGTCTAAGGATATAGGTCAGCATGACACATTTCTTGACAGTGACAAAAAGTATGTTGCCATGGTAACAGCTCACATATTATGAGCCAAAATGATGGAAAATTTTGTGTTGCAAACTACTTCCTCAGTTTTTGCCCAATTTCCATGAAACTTGGTACAGATGTGTGCCTTTGGTTGTAGATGTGCAAGACACATTTTTTGACAGTACCCGAAAGTACGTTGCCATGGTAACGGCATATTAATGGCAGAAGATCAAGGAAAGATCTTGCGGATTTAACTACTTCCTCAGTTTTTTGACCAAAGCTTATGAAATGTGGCACACACCTTGATCTTGGTGGGAAAATGTGGAAGACATATTTTTCGGACGTGTCGGAAGCTGCGTTGCCATGGTAACGGCATATAAATGGCAGAAGATCAAGGAAAGATCTTGCGGATTGAACTACTTCCTCTGTATTCGACTGAAGCTCATGAAATGTGGCACACACATTGGTCTTGGTGGGAAGATGTGCAAGACATATTTTTTGGACATGTCGGAAGCTGCGTTGCCATGGTAACGGCATATTAATGGTGGAAGATCAAATAAAGATCTTGTGGATTGAACTACTTCCTCAGTTTTTGACAAAAGCGTATGAAATGTGGCACACACAATAGTCTTGGTGGGAAGATGTGCAAGACGTATTTTTCGGACGTGTCGGAAGCTGCGTTGCCATGGTAACGGCATTTAAATGGCAGAAGATCAAGGAAAGATCATTCCTTGGGTAAGACTGTCGTCACGGGGCGGGGGTATTAATCACCTTAAGTGATATTTCTAGTTTTGTTTTGTTTCATTCTGTTGTCATCCCCATGCATGGCTACCCAAAATGTCGGGAGAATAACTGCGGCTCGATGACTGACATGAGCGTTAATGCAGTCATTGTCTGCACGTATGTTTTTGCTTGGATGTAAAGATGGCCGCAAGAAACCAGGGGAAAACGCATGTGAGTGTGAATGAATAGGAGACCATTAACAACGGCTGTGCGCATTCTTCGGTGATTTGTGGTTATCGAGGCGATGCTGAACAGCGAGTCCTGCTGTTCTGCAGCTGTGCCGTTACCATGACAACGAAGTACAGTTCATGTGATGGTTACAATTTCACAGCTAATATACCTTAGATATTTTTATTCTGATGACATGTGTGTTACCGCACTTCTATGAGTGTTGAAAGTGTTAGGGATTAAACTAGGAGGTGTTACAGAAGGAGTGGAAACTCTTGATAATTTATGGAGGAAACATGTTTGAGTTTTAAAGAATTTACATGAGTTGTTGATAATTCCTCTACGCTTTCATCTCATTTGTCTTCATGACGAAATTCAGGGAGAAAAAAAGGAAAAGAAAATGTTTCACGTTTCATCAAATTACAAGCTGTATTTCATTGTAAAATTTTGAATGAAATATTCAGCAATTTGTTGAGAGCAGTTCAGGAAAGAATTCAAAGCTATATTTCCATGATTGTCCTAATGTGGCATCAAAAATGGAATGAAAGTGAAATTGGGTTGTCTTATAAATTTGATTGAAAGACGATGGATAAGTGGAAAGGAGTACCAGTTCGCTGAAAGCTCAAGTTAAGAATTCTATTCATGAACCGCAGCAATGGGGCAAACAGAGTGGGAAAGGTTTTATTATACACTTTGTACTCAGACATGAAATAGGGAAGCTACTGAAATCTATGATTTCGTGTTAATAGCACCAAGTAGTGATGTTTGTCAAGAGTTGTGGACTATTTGCCAAGATGGGGTTGGGAGAGGTACATGTATGGGGGGGGGGGGGGGGGATGGCTCCAGCTGGGGAAGTGGGTATTACCAATGGTTAACTGGGTGAAGGGTCAATGCCACCCTCTCCAAAAGAACAAAAAAAAAACAACAACAACAAAACAAAAACAAAAACAAAAATAAAACAGAAAAAACTCGGAGATTGCATGATAATTCACAGCTCATATAATGGATATATCCAGGCAATACATAGGTAACTTTTCCCCCCATTATAGGTTTTATTTAAATTCCACTATGGCAACACCACCCCCCCCCCCCCCCCCAAAAAAAAAAAAAACAACAACAACAACAAACAAACGAAAAGCAAAAGCAAAACAATATAAAAACAAAAACAAAACAAAATGTGATGGTCTGTGATATTCAGAAACACCCATGGAAAAAAAAAAGTTGATATTGCCAGATGAGAAGGGCTAAAATGAATGTCTGTGTTGATGTGTAGAAGGGGAAAGATTAACTGTGAATACTAGATGACTGCTGGTGAATGAGACTTCTTGGTTGCAAACTTAATACTGTAAAAGCGGAATTGTTTGTGGTATTGAAATTTTTCACGCATTTCGCGCAACCAGAAACTAGCGTGAAAATAAAAGCGCGCAGATATTTTTGCTTGCCATATTTTCCAGTAGTTGATGTCTTGATTTCACAGAATTAAAAAAGATCACAAAATTCATCTTAAGGCCACCGCACACTACACGATCAGACTGGTCTTAAAGTCTTAAGCCAAGCTGGGTCTTAAGACCAGTCGTACGACCGGACACCGCACACTATACGACCCGACTGTAAAGCGCGCGCAGTGCGCACTGCGTGCGCTTGCATTTTGCTGCATTGTGAATGGCTGAAAGCTCACGACTGGTCGTAGAAATTCAACATGTCAAATCTCTACGACTGGCGCTAAGACCCAGTCGTACGACTAGAAAATGGCAAGACTGTGACGTCACACTTCTAGTCTTAAGGTCTTAAGACCGGTGAATCGGGGCAAAATCGTGTAGTGTGGGCGGGCTTTACCCGGCCGGGGTGAAAAATTAGTAGCGCCAAAAATTTCCACTTTTAGAGTAGTGAACTTTGACAGGTGATGGGTGATTATTAGACTGATTTCCATTACCCATTGTAGACAGGTGCAGGTTGTATGCAGTGTCTTTATAATGCAATATTTCCTGCTTAAGAAATTTGTGGTGTCTGTATGAAGGAGGTGAATACTAAAGCAAGGGTTTTTTTTATATTTTTTAGATAAAATACCATGACAAAAATGGTTGAGTGAAGCAAATTGACCATTAGTGCTGTCAGGTAGAATTGTCTAAAGTAATGTGGTATTTGATATTTCATTTGTTGATAGCAATAACATAATATGTTCTTAATAATTTGATGAAAAGAGTTAACAACAACATCAATAATGATACAGTACACCTCCCACACTCACACACACACACAGACGTCAGTCATACACTATGCTTATTCCAGATTCTTAGAGATACTCCTTTTAACCCGATGAGGACGGGTCCTGAGTATACTCGGGCAGGTGTCTATGGGAAATGTGTGTTTTAGCAAAATCAGTCCGTCCTTAACGGATTAAGGATGGAAGTGGGTTACGATTTTGACCCCTATCATAGGTTTTTGGAAGGGAAGTCAGCAAAATTACCCCTCCCTACATGACAGAAGGCTACTGTGGTGAAGAGCGTCCCCAATTACTTAGGATTCTATTTGGGACCCTTACTCGTGACCCTATTTGGGACCTTATTATATCGAGACTGTTTTGGGAAAGATTTGAAAACTACCCCTGCAACTGACTCTGAGTGGGGGAGGGGGGTGGGGCTGGAAATATACAGCACACAAAATCTAAATCACAAATTCTTTGAGAAGGTACATTTGTATATGGCCCTTTCTACACACTATATACCTCATATAATCAAATATCCATTGAAAGAATCATGGACAGTGAAGTGTACAACATAATGAAGCAAAACTGTTGTTCCCATTACAAGTATTTTACAGAATGAATTCCTTTTATGGTCAAGTTTAGATATATGGTTCATAATGTACAAAACTGGAGTTATCAAAATTAAAGTTTGTACAAGTACATAGGCCCTATTGCAAGTAGCTCCTAAGTGTTGGTCCTTTACATTTAGTGGGAAGCAAAATTTGGCATATATATGCCACTTTAGATTATCATCGGGAATGAATCAGGGCAATTACCCCCTAGAGTTTGGGTTAGGGTTAGGATTAGGTTCAGTATAAGGATTAGGGTTAGGGTTAGAGTCAGGGTTAGGGGAAGAGTCTGGGGTAATAGCCCAAGGGGTAATTGCCCTAGCACATCTGGAGATATAGGCCTATGTACCTGTTAGGTCTCATAGAAAGGTGTTCACTGCCTCATACTGTATTTATAGAATGGGTAGCAAGAATCCTGCGATCTCATTGGTCGAGAGCTATGTGTTTATTTTTACTGGCTGCACGCTGAGTCACAGTGGTAAACATGTTATCGCGCACTTGTAGCAAGAGTATGCGTACTTGTAACAAAGATTCGCACACTAAGCAAGCGTTCGCGCACTCAGTAGGAGACGCCTATATTGGCTAAAACAACCATGCAACAGTATACAAATGACGCACAGGTCTGAGTGCGTCAGTCGGAATTGTGTGCATAAGGTAACTATGGAATGCTTAACCCACGAGGCGAAGCCGAGTGGGTTTAGGCTAAATTCCATAGTTACCGCATGCACACTATATTCCGACTGACGCACGAAAAGACATGTGCGTCATGTGATTTATAGAATGGGTAATTTTCTTGTCAAAAACCCATTTTTCTATCGTGTTACCCGATGACAAAATTACTGGATGCATTTCCTTTTGGCTTGCCGTAAACGAGCATGCATCAGTTTTTACTGGACGCACGGCCAGCCATGCATCAGTATTTACTGGACGCATGGCCAACCTGAGTGCGCGAACGCTGGCTTAGTGCGCAAACCTTTGTTACAAGTACGCGTACTCTTGCTACAAGTGCGCGATAACATGTTTACCACTGTGACTCAGCGTACGTAGCGTGCGGCCAGTAAAAATCAACACATAGCTCTCGACCAATCAGATCGCAGGATTCTCGCTACCCATTCTATAATATTTACTGATGCATGGCTGGCCATGCGTCCAGTAAAACTGATGCATGGTTTTCGAGCTCTCGTCTATGCCAAGCCAAAATGAAAGGCATCCAGTAATTTTGTCATCGGGTAACACGATAGAAAAATGGGTTTTTGGCAAGAAAATTACCCATTCTATAGATCAGATGACGCACATGTCTTTTCGTGCGTCAGTCGGAACATAGTATGCATGCGGTAACTATGGAATTTAGCCTAAACCCACTCGGCTTCGCCTCGTGGGTTAAGCATTCCATAGTTACCCTATGCACACAATTCCGACTGACGCACTCAGACCTGTGCGTCATTTGTATACTATATGTTGATGTCATATCCTCTTTCACACTTAGCGGTCAGGCCAATGCAGTGGTCAGAACAGTAATGAAGTGTCAGCGCCCTCATAGTGACTCATGCGTTCAGACGTGGATCTCTTTAAAACAAAGGCACTGACAGGTTAACTCATGACTGTGCGTGACAGATGACTCAGCGGGACAAATTGCGTTGTTGTCATAGAAAGGGTCATTGCGCAGATGAAGATGTGAAATGAAAATCATTACCCATTTGATAGTCAATTTGACTCATTTCTGAGTTAGTGCATGATGTTTTAACATTTTATGGTATTTGTAGTGTATATTGATGAAATCCTGTAGGGTTGTTTCATTGAATCTACCTGAGCAATGTTGTGTGTAATCATCCTTCCCTTTTAGTGAGAGCTACAGTGATACACATATACATTTGGTGTGTCATCACTGAGATCATACGAGAAGAAAAATGCTTGTACAGCCAACTTTGGCAATATGACGTACCTTTTCAGTTTTCTAACTTATAATTCTTTGAAATCTATTTTCCTTATTGCAAAATGGGGCAAATTATATATCTATTCAAAGCTTAGATTATAACAATTTCATAAGGTTATCTGCCAAGAGAATATGAAGCTCAATAAGACAATGATCCTATAAACAGGCAAGAAATGCAAACATTCCAGAATTGATGAAGAGTTATTCGATGAAAATAATTAATCTCTCCCAAGAGCAGTCTTCTAAAATCAAGAGAATTATACTTTCAGTCTCTATTCTTACAGTGGAGGTCAGAATGAAGCTGTAAAATTTGGCTTACTCCAAAGTTTTGGTGTACACCATAACTTGTGGTTATTTTTATTTCAGTGTGAAAACATTTTTCAAAATGCTTTTTGGATTATTCTTCCATCACACTCTTTGTGGCAAAATTAAGTGTTAGGATATAGTCAGGCTGACACTTGCACGACTTTTGGCCACAATTTTGTCGTGGAAAATTGTGACCAAAATTTTGAACATTTCAAAATTCTCGTCCCGACATGGCACGCAGGTCACGACGGGTCTACGCAAACTTCACGCCAGTTTACGACTAGTTTGCGCACTAGCACGATTCGAGTCATGCCAATGCGTGCCGCAGAATCGTGCAAGTGTCAGCCTGGCTTCAGTTTGATTTTGTGGTTGTCCTTCATCTGAAAGGCAGAGGCAAATTTAGCTCCCATTTATGCAGGAATTTTAATGTAAAGTGCGATGTGCTTGTAAGAGAGTGAAAAGTGTACTTTAGATAAATGTACATGACTAGTACATGCAGTCAAATGCACAGCAGGTGTTGCAAGGATTACTGTAGTTGCAGTCATACCATTTCTCTACAGAACTTCAAGGTTCATGATACAAATGTATATTATTCACTTCTTGAGGACAAGTGTCACAAGCATTATCATTTGATAATTTGGAATAACTCTGTGATGAATTTTTGGGAAAAAAAGAGTTACAATGTACTGCACATCTAGTTGAGCCATCATAAAAGTGGGCCCAGGTTGGTGATTAGAGAGACTCCAACATAAGCAGTGGTTGGATAGTGACGTTTGACAACGAGATCTCCTCTGGGTAAAAAGCAGCACGTCAGACATGGCTAGGAGTAGATGGAAAAGGCTGCATGCCCTGACTGGGGCCTTCCTACAACAGAGGAAATGGCTGATCAGAGAGGGACTGCTCACAGCGCTCTGCCTGTGCTAAGTAGGGGGGAAAAGAGGGAAGGAGTGGGGGGAGGGGGGGGGGTGTGAGAAGAAGGGGGAACTCGACAATCAAGAAGAACAGCTTACACCATGAGAAGGCAGTGGCGTATGTGTTGTGCAGCGAAAACAAGGAAGTGCGCATACGCTCTACAGCGGCACAAAAGAACTCTCGGGAATGACTTTGAGAAAAGGACAGTTACACTTGGATTCATATTTGTATCGGAATACATGAACTACTAAAGAAAGGTAAGCATTTTCAATTTGTTTATTCTGGTATGAATAGTTTTCGTAATGTCTTCCTTTTGTCACTTTCTTGCTTGTATCTGTACAGAATTCATGAAGTTGCACTGTTCTATTAATACTTATAAGTGGCACTGTAGCAGGAAGTTGCCAGTTGTCCATGCAGTGTTTGTGGTTGTCCCATCTTTGATCTCTGTAAGCCCTGATAGAAAAAAAGTTGAAGTCGTAGATGGAGAATGTAACGTCCACAAGTTCAGTGAATTTACTGCATTTATTCACACTTGCCTGCTTGCAGATTTTTGTTAGTCTCAATTAGTTTGATTTCAGAAATACGTAAAGGACAAGTCCACCTGCATATACATAAGGATTGAGAGAATGTGGCAAGTTTAGTAGAACACATCAGTGAAAGTTTGAGGAAAATTGTACAATCCATTCAAAAGTTATGAATTTTTAAAGTTTCTGCACCTGTCACTGCTGGATGAGAAGATTATTACAGTGTATGATGTCACATGCGTAGAATGATATAATGAAAATATAAAGGGAATTCCACAAAATTTTATTGTTTGAAAAAAGTGCACTTTCCCTCGACTTGCTACTGACATATGTTAGGGGTCATATTATTCCTCCTGCCTTCTGAAAGAGGTAAGTCAAATGCTGTACTATTGTGTGAGAAAAGTGAAAATATGTTGAATTTTCTTTTTATTTTCTTTATATCGTTCTACGCACGTGACATCACAAGCTATAGTAGTCTTCTCATCCAGTGATGGCGGCACCGAAACTTCAAAAAGTCATAATTTTTGAACGGATTGTTTAATTTTCCTCAAACGTTCGCTGATATGGTCTGCTGATATTGCTTCATTATCTCAATCCTTATGTATGTGAAGGTAGACTTGTCCTTTAATTACCTCTGCTTTGTAAAAATGGCATGCCCTCTTCGTGAACTGCGTGAATGTGAACAGAGGCAGAAGTTACACAACGTTTCTAGCATCAAAGCAAAATGTTGGTTTGTTCCACAAGTTTGTTGTTTCTAAACCATGGAGATATTTTGACATCTTTGCTCTTGTGAGGGTTAACGGTTAACAAATCTCTTCTTCTATATGATAAGGACTAGGGGAAGTTGAAAGATTATAAAATCATCTCTCAAATTATCAAAATGTATTTTTGTCATGAGCACATTTTGAGATATTGTTATGCTTTAGACAGAATAATAACCAAAAAAAAAAAATGATGTGTTTGCAAAACTTTGGAAAAGTAAGTTGTTTGAATACTGGAATGTTCGGCGATGAAATCAAAGCAGAACTACATTTGTGGAATTACTCAACAAAAGTATGGAAAGAATAAACAATTGTAGTTATTGAATTAAAGCTCAATGACATTTTCTCATTTCTTTGTTATTCAGATGAAATTCAACAAAATACACTGAGCAAAGCTGAAATGGCAAAGACTCGGAAGGAGTTTAAATGCTATTTTTGTCACAAATTAATCAAGCCTGTTAACATGCCATGAATCATGCCAGTAATACCTAAGTGAATGTACATCCCACAAGTGTTTTTCCTTTTTAGTGCAGCTATAGTATAGATGGTACAGAAGAAAATGTTTTACAATTCTCTTTGGGAATCAGTCTGAAAGGGATTGTAGGCCTTATAGTTTTGCATGTGATGGGGATTCTAGGTTTTATTTCACGATATTCATTTTTTTTGGAACATCTTTTTGACCCACCTTTTATAGGACCACTTTGTTTTACTTTGTGTTTGGATATCTCAGCTATTTCAAAACCAAATTTCATCAAATAAACATTTATTTCCTCTTCAAATAGTATGCTCTGTAACATTTTATACGCATTTAAGTGGTTTAGATATTTTACAAAAAGTTAAAGGGGCATTCCAGATGATTTTCATAATTGTAGTACATACATCAACAGCATATGGATTTGTGGAATTTATTGTGGCCTTTTAGCTGAGAAACAATACTGTAAAAAAATCTTTTAAAAACAAATTACACTGAACAATGTAGAGGACATACTCTCTAAAAAAGATCGAGTGAAAATATTCACTCTTGAAGGAGTGAATAAAAAGAAGAGTGAATTTAGAGTGAAATTGGAGTGAATTTTGAGTGAAAATGTTCATTTTCACTCATTTTGGAGTGACCTCAGGGATCACTCGAAGATTTTGGAGTGATCCCTGAGGTCACTCTAAAATGAGTGAAAATGAACATTTTCACTCAAAATTCACTCCAATTTCACTCGAAATTCACTCTTTTTTTGTATTCACTCCTTCAAGAGTGAATACTTTCACTCGATCTTTTTTACAGAGTAGGAGCCTCACATACAATGTATTTCAGAAATGAAGCAGTGCAATTCCATTACAATACAGCATCTTAACAAGTTCACTTGTGTAGAATCTGTGCTTCTTTTGCTCTGCTTCCTCGAGCTCAAACTCATACATTCTCATGGTGAGGCTGCCATGTCATCATCCTTGTTGATTACAATATAGTATAAATTTTGAAAATATTCATATTCCTCATCCCAATCATTGTAAATTCTGAAACTTTATAACTCATTCATAGTTTTTCAAATGTAAAAGTTTGAAAATCATCAAGGTCTCCTTTAGAATGTGAATCCTGATTTCAACCAATAAATATACCATCCCCTTTAAAAATGCTAACTCACTGAGTCATAGAGACCACGTTCTTGTGGCTTGTCTGTGATTTTTTTCCTTTATAACTTTCATTTTTTACATTCTTTTTTTACTTTTCATTGTTAGGTAGAGTAAAAAAAAAATAACTTTTATGACTTTTACTTATAGTGAATGATTCATCAAACCTTTTGTTGTTTGTGTGCAACTATTGTTTCAGCTGCAGAGTTTTCAAAAGTATTTTTGCTGCTACATCAAAACTTTGGACTCTTTAATAATGGACAACAGAAAATCATGGAATGTAAAAACCACTGTTTAACTTTTGGGGCAGTGATTAAGATTTGTGTTTTAAATTATCACATTTAATGTATATGATATATGTAGGCCTATACTTCAGTTGTATCACAAAACACCCTACTGCACAAATATTTCACAATGAAGCTGCAAATGTAAGGAGATATTGATACAATGTGTAATTTTCTCAATAAACCATCTTGGTGATGGTTAATTCTGCAAACGGGTTTTAGTAAAACAATTGTTAACATTTAGTATGCAATGTATTTAACAATAGACCTGCTTAACATAGATGTAAATACTGGTAAGCATTTTTATGTAGGCTGTATTTTCATCCCTAACTCATTGGTTTTAGAACTGTCTTTGAAAGCATTAAAGCTTTTTTCCCACCATATCTTCAAATGCTAATCATTGCTACACAATAAATTGCTATAAATATGATGGCATCTTTCTCTGGACTGAGCATATTAAAATTGAATGTTTCCATGTCAAATATGAGTAAAAGCCATTCCATGTTACTAGGACACCAGGACCTTCAAATTTGAAGTTCAACCAGTGAAGGAAAAGGATTCAGATTTGACTAGGTATAGGTACACCTGGGCCCCGTTTTATCAAAAGATAAAATTGATTTAAAATTTCTTTACCACACAGGCTGCTACAGACTTACAGTTGAAATCAACTATATAATCAATTTTAACTCTTCATAAAACAGGGCCCTGGAACAGCAATCATCACATTTGCCACAAAATTAAGAATAACTTGAGGGCTTCCATATAATTAAAACATGATTTTAAAACATGAGACACAACCATGGGGAATCATGAAAGTTATGCTCAGTCTAGGGGAAAGCATATTATAATGTCTTATTAGTACTTTACCAGTGATGGCCAGATGATACCATTGGCAGAATCTTGAGGAGAAATTTTCCCTTTTTTATGGGAGTATCCAAGTCATCTGAAAATCATTGTAAAGTGTATGACATGTAATTATGTGTATTTAGACAATCTTTTGGCCACATATGAGTGACGACCAGGGTATTATGAATCAATAGGCCTACGTGTCAGCATGCATTGACATTGCATACATAGTTCCTTTAATATGTACAATTTATGATATGCAAAAGTGAGGAAAAAATACTTTTTAATTTTAAAAGATCTTTACAGAATAGCTGCAGAAGTGCAGTGCTACTGTTGAACATGATATCAGAGTTATTGAGGTCTGTACAGTCGAAGTATGAGATTACCTCAGATTCATGCTGTGTGTTGCATGACAGGGAGACAGTGACAAATTGTGTTGCCACAACAGGCCAGGGATCAACAACCTGTGTTGCCACAACAAGCCAGGGATCAACAACCTGTGTTGCCACAACAAGCCAGGGATAAACAACTTGTGACATCGTCAATGAAACTCTGGCTTTGCTAGTTCCCCTTCAACTAGGAAATCATCCTTCAAAAAGGAACAAGGCTATCTATGTGTACATCATCGAGGGCACTTGTTTCTGATGCGGAGTTTTCTAGTGTGCCAGCTGGATCGTAGAATTTTTGCAAGTTAAGGGAGAGTGTGGAAAACATCAGTTTGGAAGGCTTGCCTATTGATGCAGGCCCACGTCATCTCATCGCAGTCCTCCTTGCGGAATAACCTGGATAATAGACGGTGTTCTGTGTAATTCTTTCTTGTTTTGAAGCTAGGCCGAGAAGGAATTGTTTCATCCTTTGAGGCTTTACCTAGTCAGCCAAAGAAGGCATTTATATAAAGACCACCAAAGACATTCCTTGTGCCCAAACAGGTGTGCCATTTGAATATTTTTGTTTTTTTCTGTGAGGGTTAGAGAAATAGCGCCCTCATGGCTCCGAAGGAGAGACTTGTCATGGAAGAACTCATTGAGGAAGTTCCTGAGCGGAAGGAGCTATCGGACCAGGCGCTCTGCTTCCGCGGGATCATCTACTGCTTCAATGTCTTCTTTGTGGTGAGTTGGATATGGTGGTTTTTTTTGTTGTTTTCTTCCTTCATTTTTTTAAAGCTTGGTATCAATGGTCATTTTGCTTACTCTAGCAGATTGTCTCAGAATTTGTTCAGGATTTCTGTTTTGTCAAATACAGCATTACTTTGAGTGTATAATGCAAATTTTAGAATTTAGGAAGTTAAAAAATGTATTAATGATAAAGTGACGTATTTTTCTGAATACTACCAGTATGTTTTAATTGATATTCCATGATATTAGGACAGCTAATCATACCATACTATGGAGAGAATGAGATTCACACAATTGTAGTCTGTGATTTTATCTGGATACCTTGATACAAAATGCATCATCAACCTGAAGTCAGCTGTAAGAGATGTCATAATTTCTTCAAAGTAAATCTTGATAGAGAAATGTTTGTGAAGTATACATACAGTATCTTTAATCTGTGTTTCCCTTTGAAGTGATTGAGCAGAATAAGATTTACAGGTACATGTATGTGGTACAGTTGTATGTGGTTGTGAGAAAACTGTTGTGTCCATACAATCATAAACTGGAAAAAATAGAGAAAAATATCAATGCATGTTTTCATCGGACTTTGTGAAATTATCCTGTATGTGCTAAATGCACTTTCTAATAATGGACCCATCGTGGATCCTTGTCTGGTTAATTAATGCACCTAAGTTGAAGGATTCAAGGAAATATAATTTCATGTATGTAAAGTTGTAGATTAATGGCATTCAATATATCAAAATACTTTCCATACAAAAAGCAATATTTTAACGGCATGTATAATGGAAACTAGATGTGCTAGTAAGCTGGTCTATTAATTGCAATACAAAAAAGTGACTTCTTTATTGTAACGTGGACTTTTAAACCCTAAAGCCCAAACAAAGTTCTGGTACGCCTGCAAAAGTTGTCAAATTTCGCTCCCAAATGTTAACATATGCTTAGGAAATGTGCAGGATAACGATGTTATAACAAGATATTTGATGGGGAACGACGAAAATGTGAAATATTAATCAAAAAGGTTCAGTCTCAGTACTTACCCGAACGGGGTCAAGCTAAACTCGGACTCGGGGATAACTCGGCTTCGCTTTGACGGCGGGATGAGTTGTAATGGTTGTCCCTCTGATTGTAAAGTGTTGTCCTATGGGACCGGCCTGTATAAACTAGCGCTTTGTGTTCTGGCTACTCGCAGTAATGGTCCGAGTTGTTACAACGCGCGCATCAAAAACCTCTTTTGCGCGCATGCAAAATTAGTGTGCACCTATCAAGCACCTCTAAAACAATCAAAGGCGCTTGATAAACAACAACAAAAACTCCATCACTCCGTCACTGACCAGGGACGCTAACCTGGAAGCATTAAACTGCACAATTCTTGAATATGAGACCATTTTGAAGCAAATCATTTTCACACAACAATAGATATACAATGAACTCTTGAATGAAGCCCATAAGGATTGGAACAAACATCTTCCAGCATTTCCATTGATTCCCACTGATCAGTTACTAGCCTTCCCCTTTAAGACTAACCCTCCCTGTTTTATATTCGGATTAATAATGAACCTTATTGCATTTTTGGATTTTTTTTTTAATGGACTTTTTATCCCTAATATCTTTCAGTTTACAGGTGTAGCTCTGATTGCCATTGGTGTCTGGGTTCAGTACGATCACGTCAACGAACAGATTTCACTCCTCCTTGGCAATGACCTCTTCAAGATGGCGGGAAAGGTCATCACTGGAGGCGGGGTCCTGATCATCATCGTGGCTGTGGTTGGATGCATAGGGGTCCGTCTAGAAAACAGTTGTCTTGTCCTGATTGTGAGTATGCTGCCCTCACACACTTTAACCTTTTATATGCACCACTTGCTTTTAAGAAAAGCATTTTTGTTTTTCAAAGTTAAGTACCCGTAACTTTTCATACTTATAGGGATTGTATAGTTTTGGTTGAGACCTAACTTAGGTTTCTAACATATTTTGGTGAGATAATGAGAAATATCTTATGAAATATGCAAGAGCATGTAAGTCCTAGAGGGTTTATTTGATGAAAATTGGTTTTGAAATGGCTGAAATATCCAAAATAGAGCAGTCCTAGTAAAAGGTGGAGCCCATCTTTTATTAGGATCGCTGTGTTTTACTTCGTTTGTGGATGTCTTAACAATTCCAAAACTGATTTTCGTCTAATAAATTTAGAATTCCTCTTAGAATGATGTGCTCTGTATTATTTCCTAAGTAATTTTGTGGTGTCTCTGAAAGAGTTAAAAGTCCAATAATCCTTATCTCCTCCAAAACAAAACTGTCCCTTTAAAGTACTATGGCATGTTATGCTAGAAATGCAGTGCAGCAATGCTTTAGAGAAAATTATAAGCTCTCCTGTGATGTAAGTGATCATAGATTTTACTCTAAACATTTGTGGCATTATCCTGAAAGATACACACATACATTAGGCCCCCTAGTCCACATCAAATGAAATAAGGTTTATTAATTGGAACATGAAAATAGGGAGGCTTAGTCTTAAGTTTTGAAAGTCTGTAAAATAATATCAATATCAAAATAAAAATCCTATTTCACTTTTGAACTACTTTCAAAGCCCCATTTTCATCTTTGGACTAAACTAACTTTGTTTCATTATCAGACAAGCAAACTTTTAGAATAAACGTTCTGAATAAGAAACCTTCAGAATGTCAAATTGTAACCTATACACAACATCATATGGAACTATGTGATGTGACATGTATACAATGCAGCATTCTATAGTTAACACAACAGCCAAAATAATTTCTTTTCAGTTAATCCAAAATGACCCCATAATTATATCTTGTAATTTATCTACATGTACACTATGTTATCTGTATTTGTATACCCCCCCCCCAAAAAAAAAAAAATATATATACACTGATAGCAGATGTGTTTTCATATCAAATTATTTTACACAAAAGTTGAATATTTATGTAGGCCTACACTTTAATATGGGATACCAAAAGGTATTGGGTTTTTTTACCCCCCTCCCCCCCCCCCCCCCCCAAAAAAAAAAAAAAAAAAAAATGAACAAACACAAAAATACAAAAATAAACACAAAGATACATGTATGGCATTCCCTCAAACAAGCACACTCACAAGCATACACACACTCACACCTGTATGCATAAACACATTTAAACACATCCTTTACAGTGCTACACACTATTAGTATGTGTTTATAAATGAATGCTATCATGTACCTGCACACTTTGCATGTAGTAGCAGCCAGTATGATTCTGTAGTTACATCCTGTTGATAAGAATGCATCATGCACAGTGTACTTTAACGTTCTGCGCAATTTTAGTGGGCCTTCTAATTTCACCTAAACTTCTACGATGCCCAAAATAGAATATTTCCTTGATGCAATCTTAGCCATTTGAGTCATGGGCCTCTTGGTGACGATCACATGCTAATCATCATGTGTCTGGAAGAAAAGTTCACTGGGAAATTTGACAGAGATTTTCCTAGCTGTCAGTAGGCCCTATGTATTGCATAGATGCCAAGTGTTATTTTTTTTTCCCATTATTTTGTAATGTTTAGGGGGGTTAAAAAATTACTGGATTCATGGAAAAAATTCAATTTTTCACCACAATGTATTTAAAGTAACTGCACTAGTCATGTCTACTGCAGGGTATGTGAAAGTAATACTATTTTCATCAAAAAAACACATTTTTAGACCCAGAATAAATAATGCAAAGTACCACATTTATAGTCTTGAGTCAAGGCAGTGAAAAGTACATATTACAAAGTCTATTAAGTGAATCCAGCTATGAAATGATTTATATAATTAACAATTTGCCCTGTTTGAAACCCAAAGTTTCTTGTAATCAATGCTTTTTCAAGTGTGCCTATGGTTTCTCTATTACTTTTTAACCTGTTTTATTTTGTTTCCTTTACAAAGTAAAATGGGACTTATCTTCAAATGCACAATTATATTCCTTCCACTCATACGTAGTGTAACATAGCACTCATCCATAGTCCAATTGAAGTCTTCATTTAGATTGTGACCAAATACACTGTTTGTATAGCACATGTATGTGAATCTTTTTTTTTTTTTTTGCGATACAGTTGTCAATGATTCTCAAGATAATTCTCTTGAAAAGAGCTTTTTTTATGATTCTTTCCACAAATTGGGTGTTAAAGTTATAATGTAGATTGTGACCTATCATAGCCCCTCCATTATTTGCAAGGCATGCATGGCACTGACGTATGAGTGCATTCAGTGGTAATCTATAGATTATTCACAAGCAAGATGTCATCGCATTGAATGGCATTGGGTACGTGCGATGTGCAAAGTGAATGGACACTTTCCCCGATTCGGCTTTTAGTGCAATTGACGGCAGCACTGACAGCCAATGAGTCAAACCCTCATAGGTTCCCGATGCCTCTCCACACAGGATATGACTTCAGCTTAAACTCTGTCTCTAATTTCACGTCAGTCATTTCTTGGTTCCAAGCCAATAAAGTTCAGCAACTTTTATTTGTCCTTTTTGTTTTCTTTTCTTTTTGTGACATGCTTATCGGGGCATGGGGTATTATACATGTACATGTATATGTACCGTAACTTGAATGTGTATCATACAGTATATCACACCCTGTAAACAAAATCTTAGAGCCTGTGTTTATGTGGCTCTCTTGAACACGTAATCTTTGTAGGCTCCTGGTAGTGACTGACGTAGCAGAGAGAGGAACATACAAGGGTTTTGTGTCCATTATTTGTTCACATGATTTGTGTGATAGAAATGACCCTCGAAACTGACCTTTCAGAACTCCAGTGCATTAACTGTATAGTTCATGCAGGAGTTTTGATTGTGTTTTAGTGCAGCAACATTTTGTAGAAAGCAGAGGAGACATACAACTGTGTAGTTGTGGTGTTGTAATTATTTAAAATGTGTCAAGTATATAGCTATTGAAATGACATTTTGTCTTGAGGGTATGTTCAAGCAAGGACTTCATTTTCCTTTATAACAGATGCACCAATTATTCAAAGCAAATATCACATTTTTGTATGTCTCTATGTATTAGACCTAATTGATTTCTTCCTTTAAAAAAAGATAATAATTGCTATTGCTCATACACTGAATAATGGATGTTCATTTACGTTGATGAATTGCAATTTGTCAGTCAGATGCAGTAAAAGCAACTCAATGCAAGAATCATGAATTAAAAGCATTGCATCTGTTTTTATCTTCGAGATAATGCTGCAATATAGAACAGCCCTTGAGAGAATTTAGTCATTTTGTTTTGATATCATTTTCACCACACTGTACCGTATGTCCCCCAATAACGGGATTGACCCTCCGCAATGATTTCTTTAAAGATAGTGAATCAATCTAAATACAAATTCATCATCAATTCGAAAATCTGATTGTAATTTTTTTGGGGGGGATATACTATCTCTGAGATTTGTTGGTGAATCTCTGTAATATTTGTTCCAATAGAAATATGCCATGTCGCGAGTCTTCATGATACGTAATGTACACTCTAAGAAATATAGGTTCAACTTTGCACCTGTGCCATTGTCACACTAAGAGCACCTTTACAGGTGCAACTTTGCACCTTCCAGACCACTAAGCGCCTTTAACGGTGGAATCTCTGGTCAGAAAGGTGCAAAGTTGCAAAGTTGCATAGTTCAGCCTATAATTCTCAGAATGTATACAAATTTCAAGAATATCACAACTATAATACATTGTATTTCTTTATCCTTTTTCCCCCTTTTCTTTTTAAATCTCACAACCAAACACCACAGTACTTCTTCCTCCTTCTACTCATTTTTGTGGTGGAGTTCAGTGGTGGCATCCTTGGATTGGCCTTCTTGGCAAGTGTAAGTAACAATGCTTTTCAATTTCTTGAGATAAGGGAACCTCATTTTTATCTAAAGATCAAAACAATTTTACAATGAAAGCAGTGAAATGAAGGGCAACAGCTTGATAAAAACATGAAATGAGATATTGGTAAAGGTATAGACTAGATGATGGTGAATCAAATTCAAATTTCGCAAATACTAAAAACTCACACTTCTCATTGTCATAGCAGATTAAATTCAAATTTAATTATTTGCATATTTTTCACAATGAGTTACATTCTAAATACAGGTATAAGTTAAGCACATGTTATAGTGCTTTCTCACAGACAGAAAATGAAATACCTTTATTTGAATATACTGTAAACACACAATTGTCATTATTGGAACTTGGCAATACCTAAATTATGGTTGAGATTGTACAAGCATTTGAATAGAGAAAAATGATGGGACCTACATGAAAGCAAGCTTGTTTAACTATAAACTCCATATAATCAATGGTAGTGGAATCAGGTAAGTGAATAAAATGTTTGTACCGAACTCGATAGCAATACCAAATAGAATAATAATAATAATAGTAGACATTTATAGAGCGCCTTTTCCACTGGATGCAAAGCGCTAGGATGCAAAGAAAAAGAAAAGAAAAGATCACAAAATGAGTACATCTGTATTTTTCAGAAAAAACCCAAACATATGTATATATATATATGAAGAGTTTGTTGGCAAAAACCGATAAGTCCATATTTGCCAAATGGAGATATTTGCGATTAAAGGTCAAGAAAAATAAAGAGAATAATAAGAAATTTTTTGCTTCTTTTGACCATAACTTCAAAAATATACCTTTATATGTAGTGACCAATATATAATTTAAAAGGTATTATTTTGTACTTTATGACAGAGATTGTACTTCAAAATCTTAAAAAATGGACTTATCGGTTTTTGCAAACAAACCCTTCATATATATACATGTATATATATATATATATATATATATATATATATACACCGTGTATAGATCGTAGATGCAAATAAACAGTTTTGTCAAATGCTACAAGCACATTACCCCAAGTGATTCATGATTTTTATGTCAAGCGACTCTTTTCTTACTATTACCAACCTGCATTATGCATTGCACATTTTGTATTTTCCAATTGTCCTAGTAATCTTCTGAAAAATGATAAGTTTGAATTATGTAGGTCATGGCTGTTATTAATTCTTGTAATGCGCAGTAGAGTATACTATGCTGCATAGTGTTTTTGCAATACAGATGTCCATTGTTCTTATTGTTATTAATCATAATTATCAATATTATTTCTTGCATGTATCATTAGTATTCATATAATCATGATTATCATCATCATTATCATTGCGTATCAAAATATAGGCTTGCGAATCTTTGCTATATGATTGGTTCATGAGTTCAGTAAAATCCAAATACATTGCTCAAGCCTTGTATAGTTTTGTACATATACTGGATGCATGATGGGGAAAAGAATTGAATTTTGTGAATTTCCAAGCCCACTTTATAAAATGAATTATGCACAGGCCTATTTTGTGGATCAGTGAGAATTAGATGCTCTTGTTTAACTTTGGAAACAGTCTAAAACCCACTATAAGTTCCAAAGTTAAACTCACGCATCCAATTCTCACCGATCCAATCTGTCCTGTACATCATGTGTATATTTAAGGGACCATCTGATCAGTATTTGCTCAATGAAATTACTTTTTCAGGCAGAGACAGAGCAGAATTTGACGTGGTCCCTGAGAGATAACTATGGCGCTACAGGTGGAGAGGAATACACAGCAGCCTATGACTTCATCCAGAGAAATGTATGTCACTATCTGCCCATAGAACTGTAAAACCAGAAATTTTTGCTTGCACAAAATTTTTCATGAATTTTGTGAGGAGCCAAGATTTGTAAGATTATGATGCAGACTTTAATTCTTGTGTGCACATGTCTATATGGATTGAATGCCTGTGGCAATTTGCGAAAATTGCATGTGGTGAACAAGGTGGGCGAATTCAATTTGCTTAAAAATTTCATCATGCTGTGAATATATTTCTGATTTTGCAGTAATGTCTGCTTGCTCACCAGTTTCTCTTGTCAAGGAATCAGCTGCATGGAAAAGAAATTTATTTCAAATTTAAAGGTTGTGTACAGTTCTGGTCGAGGTGAAGATTGAGCTTTTAACGTTTTGCGACATATTCAGAAACCACTCTATGAAATGTCAAAGAGCATGCAGTTCTAAGGGGTATCAAAAGTTTATTCGATGAAAATCGGTTTGGAAATGGCTGAGATATCCAAAAACAATGTGAAACAAAGAGATCCTATTTAAAGTTGTGGCATGTCGCCTTTTATTATTAGCACTTTTTTGGATATCTCGGCCATTTGAAAACCAATTTTCATCAAATAAACGTTGAATCCTTCTTAGAATTACATGCTCTTTCATATTCCATAAGAGGCTTTTCATTATATCACTTAAGAATGTTCAAAACATGAATCCCTACCTCAACCAGTACTGTACAGTCCCTTTAACTTGTTTTCCAGAATCCCTGTTTTGGTATTGCTCTTTTTGTTGGAAAATACACTCTTAAAAGGGCTATGCTTGTAATCTTTTATTGATGCTCATAAGATACCAGGTATTCATATAAGATTGAACCTTGCTCAGAATTGAAGCAAAAGCAATTGAGGAAAAATATAGTTCCGAGAAGAGCTCAAAATTCATTTTCTGTACAGAAGATCAATGGAAACTGCGATGGTCCTATTTGTAATCAGTTAAAAAGTTAACAAACAAACTATGTAGCACACATAAACTCTAAAATGTGCGATACTGTCAACATAATTTTTGGCCAATATTTCACATTTTTATTCTTACCCAGCTGAAACTGTGTTATCACAGCATTATTTAACACATTTTTTTTTTTTTAAAGCAAACGTGTTCATTCAAGAGCAAAAGTCGTCAGTTTCTTCAGGGCTGTGGAAACTACACGTTGTATGTTCTGCCTTTATAAAGTTTGAGATCAGTCAATTGTCAGAATGTCAATCATATTTGGTGATGTTTGTTAACTCTTTATGTGCCACGTTCGCACGTGTGGCTCAGTCGACGGCGTGCCAACTTCGCATATTCTGCTCAACAAACAAAGCCGCCAAACACTACCAGCACTAACCGTGGTACTTACGTGTTGAAAAAGCATACAGTTTTGCTGTAGGTTGGTACTGAAAAGGTTGTAAAAAAGTCGTAGTTTTGCCGTTGATTGATAGTAGACGATAATGAGCAAGACCTTTTGTTACTGTAATCCTTCCCTTTGTGCTTGCTCCATACAAATTCAAACAATAGGAACTATAGGCGATTTCCAGCAGAGGGGCAGACTCTGGAGTCCTAATTACCTTTTGTCTTGGTGCATCGACGTGTGCGTAAATTTCTAAAGATGATGGGAATAGGATTCACTATCGGTGTCACCAATTTTGTGGAGCCATGCTTCGCGGTCGCCGATCGGCGGGTTTGTTGAACAGCGCGAAAATCTCGTGTCTTTCGAATGCTGGTAGAACATAATTAATGTCTGTTAACGTCAAGAAAATAAAGTCGATAAGGCGTCGTATGTGATGACAGGTGGGCAGTTACAGCTTCCTTTCAAAACTTAGATATGTTTGCATCAGAAATAGGTTGAGGAATATCCCGATTTTGTAGTAAGATATATTTTCTTTGCGGGAAAATCGGCCACCAAAAAAAAGTCGGATGTTTGCCTTTACTTTTGGAAATGAACAGCGGTAACTATCGGCTCCGTAAGATGCTGAAATAAATGTCAGATGCTTGCTTTTAATTTTGGAAATGAACAACGGTAATATGCGACTCCGTATGATACTAAAATAGATGTCGGATGTTTGCTTATACCTTTGGAAATGAATAACGGTCAATATTCATGCAGCTCCGTACGGTGCTAAAATTAATGTCAGACTTGATTTTGCGTTCGGAAATGAATAAGGATAACATTCGGTTCCAGACGATGCTGAAATAAACGTCGAATGTTTGCTTTGACGTTCGGAAAAGAATAGTAGTAATATTCAACCCCGTACGATGATAAAATGAATGCCGGATGTTTGCTTTTACGTTCGAAAGTAGATAGCAGTAACATACAGCTCCGGAAGATGATAAAAAAAATGTCGAATGATCCCTTTGACGTTCGGAAATGAATAAAATAATATTCAACTCCGTACGATGATTTAATAAAACATATCGGATGCGCTTTTACTTTCGAAAGTAAATACCAATAACATTCGACTCCGGAAGATGCTAAAATAAATGTCAGATGATTGCTATACGTTCGGAAGTGAATAACAGTAATATTCTGCTCCATACGAGGCTGAAATAACTGTCGGACGTTTGCTTTTACATTTTGAAATGAATAACAGTAACATTTACCTGCGTTCGATGGTAAAATTAATGTTTGATGTTTGCTTTGACGTTCGGAAATGAATAACAATAGTATTCAACTCCGTACGATGATAAAATAAATGCCAGATGTTTGTTTTTACGTTCGAAAGTAAATAGCAATAACATTCTGCTTCGGAAGATGCAAAAATTAATGTCGAATAATTCCTATGACGTTCGGAAATGAATAACCATAATATTCAACTCCGTACGATGATTAGATAAATATCGGATATTTTCTTTTAATATCCTTTCGAAAGTAAATAGCAATAACATTCGGCTCCGAAAGATGCCAAAATAAACGTCAGATGATTGATTTTACGTTTGGAAGTGAATAGCAGTAACATTCTGCTCCATATTCATGATGCTAAAATGTCAGATATTTGCTCTTATAATATACAGTTCGAAATGTAACATTCAGTAACATTCAGCTGCGTTTTATGGCCAAGTTAATGTCTGATGTCTGCCCTTACGTAACATTCGGTTCTGCACACGATGCTAAAATAATTGTCAGATTATTCATTTCACTTTCGGAAGTGGACAGCAATAACATTCGGCTCCTTGAGATAATAAAATAAATGTCGGATATTTGCTTTTAAATTTGGAAATGAATAACGGTAATATTTTGCTCCGTACGATGCTAACATGAAAAACAGATTGTTGTTTTTACATTTGGAAATTATTAATGGTATCAATCGGCTCAGTTAAATGCTGAAATAAATAGCGGATGTTTTCTTTCACGTTCGGAAATGAATAAGGATAGCATTTCGCTCCGTAAGATGCTAAAATGAATGTCGGTTAATACATTTGAAAATGAGGAACGGTAACATTCGGCTCCGTTAGGTGTTAAAATACAAATGTTGGATGGTTGCTTTTACAATCAGAAATGAATCTCAGTAACTTTCGGCTCTTTACAATGCTAAATCAAATGTCTGATGTTTAAAAACGTCTGCAAATGCTCCCACTTTCTCATTTCAAACGTAAGTTTTGACCACCTAAATATAGGCACAATTTTTATAATGATCAATAAGCCTATACTTGAAGAGTTTGTTTGCAAAAACCGATAAGTCCATTTTTGAAGATTTTGAAGTACGGCCTCTGTCATAAAGTACAAAATAATACCTTTTAAATGATATATTGGTCAATACATATAAAGGTATAATTTTGAAGTTATGGTCAAAAGAAGCAAAAAATTTCTTTTTATTCTCTTTATTTTTCTTGACCTTTAATCTCAAATATCTCCATTTCGCAAATATGGACTTATCGGTTTTTGCTAACAAACTCTTCACTTGCTAAATCTTAGAACTCAGAATATCGGTAAGATGATTGAATGTTCTATTCATTTATTTTAGACATGGGTACCTGTATCACTTCAGTAATACTTAATATGCATTTGTCTGTGTTAAGTGGGACCGATTTCGTTTTTCTTATGTTTTTCTTTATTTTTTTTCGTTCCACAAGAATTTTCTTTCGGGCCACTGAAAGATAAAAATCAATGATTTTTGTGACGAAAGTCGGATAACGAAATTGTCACTGCATGCGTGTTTAGAATGAGATTAGAAAATGCCATAAATTACTAGACTTTGACCATAATCGTCTAAAATGGATATCAAAAGACATAAGATGCCCTACATTTTTCCCCCTCCGTTCGGCCTATTCAAAATATGAACATAACTGACAAAAAGATGTGATGTTTGAGTTTTCTGCAAAAACGTGTGACTGAAACTATTGAATCGTTTTACTAGATTGAAAACAGCAAAAACAACGTTTTTATGTCTCTTTCCACCACTCTTACATATGTTTTTGATTCAAAAGTGACCAAAAAAAAAGGGTTCGCATGCCACCGATGTCCGTTTTTACCTTTACGATTTTACTTTACGATTTACAAGCTATCGCAGCCATCAGGCATTATGCCATATACATTGCGTCTTGCATGAACTTCAAATGGTTGGATATCTGTTCCTGATGCCCTTCCTCCTAGCTATAGGAATAAGTATACCACCATCAACTATTTTTGAACTTTCTAACAACGACTTCATTCACTCATTATTTGTGGCACTTTTCTGACAATGGCCACCCTGGTTCGAATTGAGTGTTGTTGCGTCGGACAGACTCTGGAAAGCGGCCCATTGTCGTACGTGTTGTCTCTCCGTATAAAGGTCATCTTTCTTTTAGCGGTCAAACCTTTCATCCCATCGAACGGTCCTGACCTGGACCCTAATCTTGCCGGTGCTTATACGCACATAGAGGAGAAAAATTCCTTTGTCCTTAATTCGTGCCGATTTCTGTGGTGATGATGAGCCAAACACGAGCCAGGCCTGTAGGCCTCCATATAGGCCCTATT
Source organism: Diadema antillarum (assembly GCF_040938485.1). Taxonomy (NCBI): domain Eukaryota; kingdom Metazoa; phylum Echinodermata; class Echinoidea; order Diadematoida; family Diadematidae; genus Diadema; species Diadema antillarum. Next base: position 6,605 of record NW_027272288.1, on the reverse strand, counting down.
ATAATAAAGACAGCAAGCAATTACGATGTCTGTAGCATACATCCGCTCTTTCTTGCCATTCTTAAGTTTGAATTCTTTTGTTTAGTTCAATTGCCCAAGCTAGTGACTCATGCTAAGGAGATTTAAACTTTGATGGTTACTCATCTTCTCCTTTATCTGCATGTTTTCAAACTCTTGAAAATTATAAGCATATCGTAATAAGGTGAAACATGGCTGTAGGCCTATACCATTCCTCTATATATCGTGACACTACACGTGGGGAAAGAAACTCAGCTTTTAATTTTTTTCACAGAAAGCATTTTATTTATTTATTTTTTGGTTTGTTTCAGAGACGTTTTATCCTACGTACTGAAATCTGTCTGGGGAAATATAATAGGGCCTAGCCGTTATCGCGCTGTTGCTGTGCGTGAAATGTTCGCAAACACGTGCTTCCACTTTTCACCGCGCCACGTGTTGGCTTCGTTGCCAACATTGCGACGGACGCTACTTCATTTTTCGTATGCGTTCGATAAGGAATGAAATCAAGTCCTCTGCCGAAATCGTAAATAGCGATGGTCTACTTGAATAGTGTTGTGATTAATACTGCAAGATTGCAAGTTCGAATTTCTTTCAGTTTTCAGAAGTAATATACATTTTGTTTTTGTTTTGTTGTTGTTTTTCTGAGCATTAGATTACAAGAGAGTTGCATTGCCACGATCATGCCGTGTAAAGTAGTTGGCAGAATTCACCTATCTGCCGCAGAGCCGCTGCCTACCACCCGAAACATTCAGCATGTTTCCACAGAGAATCCGATTTGGTTTGCTTGCGCGCCATGCCTTGTGTATTTAGCACAACAGCAGCGTCGCTAAGCTACATTTGCCTATAATAAGCATACGGCCACGTGTATTTTCGTTGGTCATGTGGAATGTAGTTACATGCTAGTCTTTTTGCAGGGGTAGATTGATATGATTATGTGTGATGAATTATTGGCTACCGGTATTCGCTGGTTTATGTTACAAACGTAAAAGAAAGGAGAATAGAATAATTTCGTATTGCAATGCCCGAGGCCTTTGACTCGAGACTAGCTGGGAAGACTGTTCATTCCTCCGCTGTTTCCCAGGCTGTTTTGTCAAAGAATGATAATTATGCGCGCGTGTTCTTCTGTTTGAACGCCCCCCCCCCCCCCGTGTTCGTAAGAAATGTCCAGTATACCTGTATCTTTTTTTTTCTCTCTCTCTCTCTGCTTGCCTATAAATGAATGTACAAAGTGTATTAATTGTGAGTACTTCACATCGAACCTCGGTGTTATTCTTGCGTTAGCCAGCGCGCTTCGTCCTCGTCTGTACCAGTATAAGGGCCTTTACAAAAAAAAAAAAAAAAAAAAAAAAGGGGGGGGGGGTGGTAGTTGTCGAACCTTCAAAACTACGATTAGCATTATCGACCTACAAATAGGGCATATAGAAATGAGTACAACTTTCTTGAAATTACTGCAGCAAAATGGAAAAAAAATTACGAATATGAACACAGAACACTCGTAATAACGATTTTACTTTGAAGTGGACAGGAAAAAGATTAAACGCAATAAAGAAAGAAATCAATGATGATGATGATGATGACGATGATGATGATCAACAGCATTTGTATGGCGCCATATATCTTTTATAGAAACATTCAAACGCGCAGACTCCTTAGCAATTGAATGCCTGGTTAAAAAAAAAAAAATCAGAGGCTTTGAGGTGATCCAGTTAGTCAATTTCACGTAGAAAAGATGGGAGGGAGTTCCATATCACACATAGGCGAGGAGCACTATCTTAAGGAAAATGCCCGGTCTCACCAAAAGACGTATATACTACGTTGTTTTTTTTCATACAGTTTTCTCAATATTTTAGATCAATTTCGTTATGTATAAGCATTTTGTTTTTGGTTGTATTTAATTTGTTCTGATAAGTTATCGTATTTGATTATTTTATGGTTGTATTATACGGTATACTGTTCATGCTGGTTATGTAACAGCGCCATGAGCATCATTCTTGATGGACTTCAGTGTATTGTAAGAGGCCACTATTATTATTTTTTTTAATCATTAGTATCATTATCATTACTGTAAAAAAAAAAACACTGTAAAACAAAAGTCGAGTGATTTGATTTTCATTCATTTTTCAACAATAGGTCAGTTTGGCCGATTTCTGTTCGCGCATTCCCGTAGGCTTGTATTATGTAGGCCTACAGCTCATCTTTTTGAAGCAAGGGATGGCAAAAAGATGTTTCATCGTACGGAGTAGGCCTATATAGGCCTACTAGTATACAATGTACACTGTATCTCACTTGGCGGTGACTGTTTACAAACGTATAACTAATTTAAGGTTTAGTCAAGGTTCGTAAACAGTTGCAATTCGAAATTGTATATACGCAAACGATTTTCATCGTCTTAAACAGTGTTTTCTTTTCGTCTTGCTGCAAAGACGTTTGGTCATATACGAGTAGGTCTACAAATTTCTTGGCGACATGCACGACAATGCAAGCCATAATTATATCTTAAAATTTGATTGCAACTGTTTTCGAATCCTGCAGACGAAAGTTTAAATTCACAATGTTCGCAAACGTTCGCAGCTCAGTGAGAGACTCTTGAGACCAGCCCAGCTTGGATAAGTGTATTCGATAATCCCCGTAAGGAAATGTGTGCAGCTTCAGTGGCGGATCCAGGCGGAGGCACACCGGGTGCCCCCTCCCCCTTATTTTGGTTTAAAAAAAAAGAAATAAAAAGAAAAATGGAGTTGGCGCGTTCGTCCCCCGACACATTCTAATTTTGTAAAGGCGTCCCTCTTTGCGGAATTCCTGGATCCGCCCCTGAGCTTTATCATTCATCTCTGCATGAGGTGAGTATTAACTCATTAACCAATTCTCCGTTTAATGAGTTCACAACAGCAGAATAACTATGTCGACGAAGGTATACCACCGTGCATACGCTTCGATGCACATGCCGACAGGTGTAATCTTTGTTCATCTCTACATCTTCCCTGAGAACAAAAGGAGAATAGTTTCCTTTCAAGGTATATAGAGCCGTGTGGCTTACACCGACCAGGGAAGGTGGCCCGAGAAGAAGAAACAACTCTCCTTTGAAGTCATGCTCGACACCATAGAACGTTACGCGTTCAACACTTCGTGTAGCCATGTGCTTTGACAAGAGAGAGTGCATCATGCGGTAAGCAGGTCTTGAATTGGAGTAGAGAATCAAAATGCAGTGTAAAACTGTCGATTTTGACGCCAAAGAGTTTTAAAAACACGCTAGAACATACTTCGGCGGAACACTTTCTTTGAAAAATCACAACATACAGATATGATTAAAACAATCAAAAATTACATGTAAGCAAAAAGTTTGCATCATGGATAAATATAAATGTCTAAAAAAATCTAGTTTTAATGGCATTTCGAAGAAACTAGAAATACATGTTTATGAATTCCAAATAGAGCATTTCATTTAAGATTTTCCGGTAAAATATAGCTTGTAATTCAATGAAATTCGAAGCGCGTTTTTCGTCTCACAGAGTGGTGTCGGGCATGACTTCATTAACGTAGCCTATGAATGTTGGACATCTTATATGGTATAAAAATGCATTGAATATGCATTGTGTTTGTCCGAATTACACGAAGAGTTGCCACTCCGTCTACACCCCCAGCTGCACAGACCAAAGAGGACACACAGCTCTAAAATTTTCTCACAGAGATGATTGTGTTTTCCTATGAAATTTGAAAAAAAAATCCATTATAACGAACCCCTCCTTTATGATAATAATTTATGTAAGCTTTTCCGACTATGATCGATTCATCGACGACATTAATTGTTTATGAAAATATTTGATATTATACTTTGATGAATAATATTCTGAAAACTGACTTCATGACACAGGAGACAGCAAAATGTTCTCGAAATCCAGTTGGAACTAAACTTGAAGGGGATATAGAGATGAAATGACAATGTGTACAGGCAAACATGAATTAAAAACGCATTCATTCATTTTCCACTGGACCCTCAAAGATTTGTGCCCGACAAGATACACATTTTCGAACTGATGATTGAAATCGTAGACTGTTTGCCCCTCGCGCTATACGACTGGTAGAAATCATATTTGGAACGCGTGTCTCTCAAAATAGTCGACATATTCCAAACTCATCCATTATAGTCATGGAGCTGTTAAAAAAAAGCTGAAGAAAAAATGATGTATATTAAACAGTTTACTCGCGTAGTTGACATTCGTCACTGATAAGGGGATAACCGCATCAGGTATAGAAGTCGCATATAAGATCTCGAGAAAAAAAAAGAAAAAAAGGGAGAAAGTAAGTGTCAGAGATGTCTGAGGGGAATCATTCTGCTAATCGTGGATTGTATAAGAAAACGTGGAAATAACCGCGGACAATCGGTGGCTGCTTTTACATTTCGATTGAATCTATAATTAATGTCAAAAAATGTAAAAAATTTTATGGTGTGCATGAATTATACAATTCTCTGAAGAGCTCATGTTTAAGCGTGTGACGTTCACTCCTGTTGCAATGGAGAGGGTTACGATATTTTGCGATAACGAAGTAATTCATAATTAAAGTTGCCAAATTTGTCGACATTAAAAACAATTGTGTGAAATTATTACGAACACTTTTGTAAGAACACGGTTACAGCAAAATTTTTGTTGAAACAAAGTCATTTCCGAGCGTCATTGGCAAAGAACAAAAGAAACATGCTCCGTTCCAATGAGATGCCACTCCTCGCTTTCCTACATTGTACAAGAAGAAATCACGGAGACTGCATGAGCGAACGCTTGTTATTTTTATTCGTTCACTTTTCCCCGTGGATAACTTGCATTGTATTAATCGAAAGTGAATATTAGGGATCGTTATCACGAACATTATCTTATGGCGTTTGTCCAAAGGTTCGTCATTCGTATACGGTTCATCACTGCGAAAATGAAATCAGGTTTTTTAATCCGAAAATGATAAGAATCTTCGTTATTCCAAAGATTCGCCGATAGGAATATGAATTAAGATTCGTGAATCCAAACGTGAAAAAAAAAAGGAGTACACAGACACAATTTTGGAATTACAAATCTAAATCATCGTCTTCGTTTCTATAGCAAAGTTACGCCTTTCAGAACCTTATTTCATTTTCGGATTAACCAAGCTTTTGAATTACGAATCCTGGGAATATCGAATCTTCGGAACGATCCTCCGAAATAAGTCGGGAATAATGAACGTTCGTAAACGTTCGTAATCGACGAACTTTGGAATAACGAATCAGGCCTATGAACACATTCCTAACCATCACTTCACTTTTTTATATTTTTTTTTTCAAACTAAGCATGAAAGTACAAACTATACTCTGTTTGAAATCTGTTTCAAATTGCCTTTTCATCCAGTGCAGCGTATTTGATATGACCAAATATTACTAAGCATTGAATTACGCATCATACGTATCGTTGCCGTCTTTTTTTTTCTTCATAACATACTCAGAACTGTATTCGTCGATAAGACGAAATGCCGTTATACTTTTTTTAATGAAATTGCCGATCCCTAGGACTTCGATTATTTACAACTGGAATGCAGTGTATACAAAATAGGCACGGTCAGACTGGCAAAAGATCGAGAAGGTTAACATCGCGATCTTTATAAGATCTCGAAGTTTTGCCCGTCTGACGTTTCCCTGGGTGAGATTCGACCACCGCTGAATTCTCACGTGACTACTAGTACCCCCCGTTTATGGATGCACAACGTGCGTTGTTGCCTTGACACACGAAGAGGAAAAATGGACTGTCACACGTGCGCACCGTGTGTATACGACGGACCATATACGGTACATGTAATTTATCAGGTGCATCAGCGCTATGAATGTATGCACAGGGGCGTCACCAGCTTTTTTTCAAGGGGGGTGCGTTCTGACCCTAATGTAACGAGATTTTTTTTTTTTTTTTTTTTGGGACAGACATTTGGAATATAGGAAGCATTCAATCCCTAGACTTTTACTGTTTTTGAGGGAAACCAAGCGGGGAAAGGGCACCGGCGTAGCTAGGATTTCATCTTGGGGGGGGGGGGGGGGTGGGGCGTTAGTATGCGAGGGAGCGAACAAGGGGGGAGAGGGTGTTGAAGTGCCTGTTGTCTCCCCCCCCCCCCCCCCCCCCCCCCCCACGGTGAGAACTTTTTGCATTTTGATGTTGTAAATGGTGCAATTTGATCCAGGCTTTTTGCGTGTTTTTATCGACTTGAAACAGTCCCACTTGTTTAAGGTAGCAGTACATTTTGATGGAATTTGTTGTTGAACAATGTGCCTATAAACTATATCATTTCAATAAACTTCTTGTATTCATTCTTACACTGATGTCATGGACGCGACCGAGCCCGAGCAAGCGGAGAGCGCGAGGGGAGATTTGATGCATGTTTTGTTTGTTTTATCGACTTGAAACAGTCCCACTTGCTTAAGTAAAGCCGTATATTTTGATGTAGATTATTATCGAATAATTTGCCTATAAAATAGTATCATCCAAATAAATTTCCTGTTTTAATATTTACACTGAATATCATGAACGCGGCCAAGCAAGAGCGAGAGGAGTGAGCGAGGGGGTAGGATATGGGAGGGAGTGTCC